>NW_017298300.1:694576-699015 GCF_001594075.2 Trachymyrmex cornetzi
TTAAGTCGGAATCATGTTGCGAGAGTCCATCGAAAATACAAGA
Source organism: Trachymyrmex cornetzi (assembly GCF_001594075.2). Taxonomy (NCBI): domain Eukaryota; kingdom Metazoa; phylum Arthropoda; class Insecta; order Hymenoptera; family Formicidae; genus Trachymyrmex; species Trachymyrmex cornetzi. The sequence continues at coordinate 694,620 of NW_017298300.1, forward strand.
CATAGTAAAATGTAATTTAAAATATTGTATTAAAACTTAATATAAAATTTTCTCTGCACAACTAAATTTTTAAATATCTTTTTCTCAATGTATCTAATATCGTCGAGAAGACCTTTTTATCCTTGTTGTTCGCCTAGTAATACTTGAGCACTTTTAGCGATACGAAGCTAATTTTCACTGTGCGACTTTTCACTGATAAATGTTGAACAGGAAATGAATTGTTACATTTCGTCAATTCTAGACCAATGGTTGCAAATTTAGTTGTAAAAACAGTTTATCATATTCTTAAAATACTGGCTCTCTTTTTCAAGGGTATAATGACTTGATAAATATTGCCGTTATATTTAATTACATAAGATCGTGATATGTTAATGGCGCACTTTGTCCTCCATTACAAACGGAAGGGTTACGTTCGCCGCGGGGAATACATTGAAATAATCACAGTCGCAGGGATATCGACTTAATCTTTCTATTCGAGCACGAAAGCGATTAATCCACGATATAATGCATATTAAGTGCATTCTAAGTTTAAACGGCACTTTAATTTTAGCGTGTAATAATTCTATACTACGCACTTACATTAAACTTATCGTTCTTGTTTTATTCAGGCACTTGAAGTAATAACATATCAATTAATAGTTTCAAAATCATAGTCATTTTACAAAAGACCCCGATAATTTCATTAAACCTCAATTCATGTTCTATTAAAAAAAAAAAAAACACAATAACTATATAACTGTTATTTCTTAACACCTTGGTTTTGCTGCGGTATTTAAAAATTTAGTTAGATACAGATCTGAAAATAATTTTATATTGCATTATCAAAATAGTTGTATAACGTTTAAACTGATGCTAGAATGTTAAAACTTTTTACAATATATTGCTCGTTATACCTAAGATTTCTATATGATTATTTTTGTAGTCTAACAAAATTATTTTCAATTCTAGTTAAATTTTTGAATACTTAAGAAAAATTATTCTTTCCGCGTAGATATTCAGTTAACTAAAAGACTAATTATATTTTTTTAGCCGTATACGAAATGGTTCTCTACCGTGATCAAACTTCTCACAGAAGCCCGGAATCATTTATGGATACACGATGTTTTTCATTAAAAAAGCAATAGCATTTGGCCGAAAGGAAGATTAGACAACAAACTAAAAAATTTCGTTGGAAGCAATTCCACCGGTTGTCGAATCAATCGATTGATTTAATCGAAGTTTAGTAGAGGTCGACGGGAGGTTGATTTTAGTAAAATTCAAAGGATCGGGCAAGATCGTGGACGATCGGGGTATCGCGGTAGTACGGCGCTCGATCGCGCTGTCGCGCGCAATGAAAACCCGACCTGCGCGCGACCGTGGGATTTTCGCAGCGCGGACATCGCGATTGGCCGGCCTGCGGCTCAATGTCACGCGGCTTCAAGGTAAACTATCGGTGACGTCAGGGTACGTCACTTAACAAGTGGGAGTGGATGGATAGATGTCGGCAGCCGCGGTGGTTCTCGCAAATCGCGCTCGGTATTTGTGGAAGCCCGTGCCGCCGCAACGCGACGCGACGTGATAATGCCGCGCGTTTCTTAGCGATATGTAGTGCTGTGTGCGGTAGCAGCAGTGCCGTCGACCGACTCGTCGCACGTGTTTTACTGTGCGTGGAAAATCACCGAAATACGTTCGCGCATGCTCCACCGCCGATGACGTCACGAAAATTGTGCTTTTGATCAAGCTAGCACTCTTCGGTGTGTATCTTTTTCTCTCCCTACTTCACCCTCCGCCTCTTTCCCTCCGTTTTTCTCTATCTTCATCTCTTCCCCTCCCCTACATTTTCCCCGTCGTTCGTTACGTTCTTTTTCTCCCTCTCTCTCTCTCTCGTCCCCCCATCTCCCTCTCTTTCCCTTTTTTTTTACTGGACGCACAATAATGTTACTGTGCAAAATCAAATAATCGCCGGGCCACACGCACACGACGGGGGAAAATCGTGGGGAAGCGGCTGGACCGCCGCGCCGACGGAAAATACGTGAGTATCAATTTGTCTTCCTTCGCCTGTTTACCTTTCAAAAGTCATCCGTCACACAGAGTAGTAGCCGTAAGCCTGTCGGACATGGCCTTCGCTTAGCGCGCACACCCGCGCGCGAGCGCGCACCTACCACACGTATACACGATTACACGCGCCCACGCACACACGTTCCCGCGTGATGCGCGAGCGCGCAGCAGCCGCATGCACGCACACGCATGCACGCACCTACGTCACGTCTCGGTCTCGGATTTCGATGGACCGCGAAACGGAGCGCGCCGAGAGAGAAGGAGAGAGAGAGAAAGAGAGCGAAAAAGAATCTTCCGAAAGTCTCTCGCGCGACAAGATGCGCCGGGATGCGTCGCGAGGCGATGTCGTCGCGAGATCCTCTTTTATTGATCCTCTTTGCGATGACATCGGATCGATGGTCGGCGAGAGACGACGGTGATTGTTGCAAGATTGCCGTCGCCAGAAACCGGTAGATCCGCGTTTTACCCTGCAGGGCCGTGGAAGGGGAAGGGCGGCGGCGGCGACGGAGGGGATTCCAGCAACGCCGGTAAATCCCGAGGGAAAAACTGAAATTGACGTTGTCGTGCAACTGCTCTCGGGACCGGTGCGGTGCGGTGCGGTGCGGTGGGGAGACGGAGACAGCATCGGCAGGCAATCCGGATGTCTCGCGGATGTCAGGGGAATCCAGGGATTCGAGCCAGCTGATGCTCTCCAATATGGAACATGGAACTCGGACGCCGACTATAGGAAAGAAAGGAAAAGGGGAGAGAGAGAGAGAGAGAGAGAGAGAGAGAGCTCTCGAGCGAAATGTGCCGGTCGGAAAAGACGTCCCCCGTCGAACGTGCTGACGAAATTTCGATGGAGAAACCACGCCTTAGAGATATCCGTCGATGTCGACATTTAGTCGCTTCGACCGAGACGTTACGATTGTATTATTACTATTTATTACCTCGTTGTCGTACGAGATGATTTATCGTCGACTGATTATTATCATCGGCCGATTCTTCTATACTATTTGCCAGCCTTTTTTTTTTTTTATGAATTGCCATAATTGCACGGCGTATTTAATCGTAAGGCTCATTAATAACGTATGTGTGGGAACGTGTAATGTGTATTGGTTGCGTCCGTGTGCGTAATTTCTAATAAAAATTGATTCTTTTAGCTTACAAAGCAAGGATATTGAATCTGTGGTATTTTTTATCCCTTTTAATCCGACAGAAGGAATGACAGTTGCGTACAGTAGGTACAAGTGCGCACAAATGCCAGCCATGTGAATTAATTTTACGCATGTTTCTCCTTTTGTTTTTGTATGCATGGCAGACATGTCTCTCTGCGAATGATAATGTACTACTGCGACGTCGAATTCCGACTTTACGCCGTCGCGAAATAATTAAATCATACATGGACTATTGATTCGCGGCGATTGAAAAGAATGCATAAAATGTTTACTGAGCGTATCTCGGTTCTCAGTCGCGTTTGCAAAGGCGCATTTAGTGGAGCGCGGAGACAAATATATTTATTTTATTTTTTTTCGACAATAAAATTACATCGTAAATTCGCCTGTAATTTAAGCTGATAAAAACGACGTGGCCTCCACGATATCCCCTATCGTGGTATCGTACAGTGTTTGTGTTAAATATTATAAAACACAAGAAAAAATTTGTTGTCTTGCAACGCTCCGTTTTGTACCGCCATCTGCACTGAGCTGGATCTTGTTTTCGCAAAATCGCAATCGGTAATACAGAAATCTATGCGCGAATTGCAACTGCACTTTTGTCTCTGCTGCTATGTCGATTTAATGCGTTGTGGTATAAAACGCGTGATTAAATAGGATTTAGGTCATATGCAAACAAAATTACAAACTCGCTAAACTCCAGAACGTGTATTAATTTCAAAATAAATTTGACAAAATTAAATATTTATTTATTATATATAAATACAGAGAGCTCCAGATTTTTTTTGTACAAACTTTGATAGCATATTCTATGAGCAAAAATAAAAAAAGTTATATAAATGTATATATTGATCCTAAATACTTTATTAAAAAGTTATAACGAAAATATCAAGCTTATTTTGATATGAACGACACTTTGAAATGTAAACTGAGGTAAAATTGTTTCTCACACTTTATATTTTTATGTGCAACTTAACATATTCGTTATAATCATTGTTTAGTATACGAAAATCGTATATAGCAAAATATTCAATTCAGTGTGTAGGTATGTTAGACAGAGAAGAGTATCTTTTATTAGTTTATTATTGTTTGTTTATTTTCCATATATATGATAAATTATAAATTAATAAAAACTAATAAGTTTTTATAGACTCCTTTAATTAAAACAATTAATGAAACCATAAAAAATATATTACAGGCAATAG
>NW_017298300.1:699085-739995 GCF_001594075.2 Trachymyrmex cornetzi
CTCACAACAGTAAACGGTTCAATTTTTGAGAAGAAATACGTTGGAGATATCATTTTGTCATGCAATACTCCAATCGTTGCGGTAGGGGGAAAGATTGCTGATGAAGACTCAAACCATTAGTGGAAACGTTCAAAGTTAAGATTTATATTTTTAGTATTAAGAAAAATTGCGCTAATTGATAACCAGCGTCGACTCCTATTGCCTGTAACATATTTTTTATGGTTTCATTAATTGTTCCCATATATATGTATGTTGTGTAAATATACGTGCGCAGTTGCACGTTTTATAAAAAATGAAATGAAGAGATAGGAAAAACAGATCAGCAATGATGAATGACGCATTTGTATTCAGATTTGCGTTTTCTACGTAAGTTTTAACCTTACTTTTTTTTGATTAATTAAAAAAATATGTAATTAAATCGAAAAACTAACGTTAAAAATTGATTGTTTATATGTACATAATTATTTGTTGTGTATTACCTTTGAATATTATACGAAGCAATTTACAAATAGGTCAGGTAAATTGACTGAATTTGTTGAGTAAATGGGACAACATAACAATTTTCCGATAGCAGAGTTAATTATCAACTTTATGATATTTTATGCATTATTTAATTATCTATTATTGTAACTGTAAACACATTGTTCCATATTCTTAAAAGTCTTTATCTAATTTAACACCAATATTATAGAATCGCATGATTTCTTTACATAACGTTGGCGTGGGAAAATACGGTTAAGAAATGATAACATGAATAAGTAATGATAGACGTCCAAGCAAGATAATCTTAAAGAGACGCTAAAATCTTCTAATTTTGAAAATCTCAAAACAACGTTTCTCAATATTTCCGAAATCTCCGGGTTGCTGTGTTCCTCGTAGATAAGTCTTAAAATAATAGGTAAATAATCTTAAGTTTTAAGGGGGCATATACGTTTGGAGCCTAAAAAAAAGGCGTTTTTCATGATTTTTTTTTTAAATCAAGAAACAAATTATAAAAATAAGATTTTTTGCTTAATAAAGTACACCTTTTGTAATTCTCATACAAATTTTATTAGAATAATTTTATTGGAAAATCCCCCCACTTCACTATCGTGTAGTCAGCCGTGCACGCCACGCATGATTCCGCGGTTACAATGATTTCTCCTTGCTCGTTTATCTGAAACATAAAAATCAAACGGCATCTTAAAGAAGAGTAAATTTCCTTGTCGTTGACGTATCCGATTTTTAAAATTCGAATTTTAAACAAAATGGCGGACCTTTAAAGTTAGAGTGCCGATTTTCGATAAAAAATTTCATTTGTTTAAAAAAAAAATAGAAAGAATCAGAATTTTAAAAATCGGATACGACAACGACAAGCGAATTTTATAAGTTTTCAGTAAAAAAAAAAAGGCAAATCGGTTGATCCATCTTCAAGTTATCATTGTAACCGACTTTAAAAATATGGTTTTGAGAAAAACGCGTTTAAAGTTTTCGAACAACTTTGTTGTAAAACTTATAATTTATTCAACTTACACGTCATCGTCAATTCCTGGGCCGTAAGAACCCGTTCACACGGTACGGTTTTTTGACCGTTTCGGTAATTTCACCGAATCGGTACTGTTGCCGTGCTCTACAGTGGCAATACATTTTATATGGACGCGTTCACACGATACGATTCAGTGAAATTACCGAAACGGTCAAAAAACCGTACCGTGTGAACGGGCTCTAAGGGAACCTTCCTGCTCAAGATTTGCCTCCATTTGATGATTTTTCTGTCGTTGCAGTTTTACCTTCGGCTTGCCAGTTATTAGATGGCAACAGTCGCTTCAGAAAGGGCAAGCGCACGTCTGTGCATCGCCCAACAAAACGCGTTGTAACTTTTTTACTTATTGGAATGTCAAAAAACGGTTTTAGGACAATATTCTTGAAGGTTCCAACTGTCGAAAAATGCGTTAAAAAAAATGGATTTTTTGAAACCGACAAACGTATATGCCCCATTAAGAAATCGACATCGACAACCACAGTCGATTATATTTTTCACATTCAACTGTGGCTGATCAATTTCATAAGGCTTAAGGTTTACTACACCTATTGTGTTTCAAACTAACAGACGAATATGTACGTATAATTAGAATTCGATTTTTTCATTTGTTTTTCAACCTCAGGTTCACCGTCGTGATTTATTATTTTTAAGAGATCTCGTACAGTTGTATTCATCAAATTATACACGAAATTTCGTCCTTGATTTTATTACAAAATTATAGATCTGAGGCAGCCTTTGAATCTGCTGTTGTTGCTACCTCTCTGGTTTTCAATCGGAGATTCCGATTGTTTTGAACGAATCTCCGGTTCTCTTCGGCAGACGGAAAAAATCTCTAGTTAATCGCTCTAAATTTTGATAATTTTTTTATTCGTGCATCCGATTTAAAAAAAAATCTCTGTCTCTCTATCTCTAGTCATCGATCTTCAACGAAATATTAGTCGAAAGGTGGCAACCGTGGTTAACATTTGTTGAATATTATTTAACATTTCATGAAGAATTTCGGTGAAAAGAGCATTTCTCATACATGTTCGTATTTTTCTCTTTGTTACATTTTTTTTTTTCGTCAGAAGGTGCAGAAAAGGCAGTGGCGTGCAAGACAGGCGTTCACTTTTTATGCGCGTTTCGGTAACCTTATCAGATGCCGGTTTATCGAGAATATCTCAGCCAACCGTGGGACAAGAGGGGGGTGGGGGGGGAGGAAGAGAGAGTAAACCTAGACCTACACAACGTGTACAATAATACGTGCCACGCGACAATACGCGGCCCTCAGTATGACCTCACGCAGCACAAAGCGCGGCACAATGTGGGTCCCCGAGGCTATGCAAATCCACAAGTGAACATATGATGACCTAAACGTTGACTCGCTCTATTCTGCTCGCGCGAGTGGCAAACCGACTTGCTTACGAATTATTCGACGGTTCGTCATCTCGAAGGTGCACGCACGTGCTGAAATATATACTGATTGTTAGGTAATTTAAGATGTACCTTTTGATTTCGATCGTAAGTCGTTTCATTTACGTAGGGCTACAAGTTGTGAGGGAACGATAGAATCTCTTTCATCGATCCATACGCATAAAGATGAAGTAAACGCGTCTGATAGAAGCAAAAGCACTCGCAAAAATTATCTTGATCTGCTTTGTACTGTCGAATACTTCTCTTGGAAACGAATGTATTGATAATTTAATCTTAAAAGAATTTCTTATTGGGTATTTATAAATTTATAGGTTTTTGCGGACTGTTAGTCGTATATAGGCAAATGCTCTGATTTCAAGTCTAAGCAAATATTTTATAAAACATATTTATTTATATATCGCTTGATTGCTCTATTTTGCCAATATAATTCATTTATCAATGATTTGCAGCTTGCATTATATTTATGTATATATCGTTTGGTATATTTTCAGATATAATACGAACTCGTTGAGTATAATACTGTTTAATCGGTAAAAGTAATAATCAGTAATTAAATTCTTTATCTCCAATATATGAAAAAAGTGTATCAAAAAGGTAATTACGATTCTATTTATTAGCTTGAATAGTTAACTGTTATTTTGATTTGATTCAATTGGACCTTAAAAATAAAATTGAAAGGTTAGATAAAAAAGTTGATTGATTAAATTAGAATTATTTTCTGCAAGATTAATTAGTAACCTCGAAGGAGAAAGGAAGAGATTTCACGTAATCTTCGCTTATGGAAAATTCAAATTATACAATAATTAATCGTTATTAATAACTGTAAAGATGCATCATAGCATATCGAGCCCCCCTGAGAGAAATGTCACTTAAGGAGAATTAATACTCAAGAGAGCAATCGTAGTATTACCATCGGATAAGTACTCAGCACTTGTAAGTATTCGACGATAAAAGCATGTGGCAGCTAGAACGCAAAATCCGTCTTCGATTATACAGCTCTTAAGCGATTTGGTGATACAAGTACAGTTGCAAGGAGTTAATCGTTGATATTTATGAAATGACATGTTCACATGTACCTATAGCAAAGTCGTCGTAAGAATGGTATTAATAATTAATTACATTATAGTTTTTATAAATGCGATTAATTGTTGCTCGTTGAATTTCTGGTTACACGTGAATACATAAATACCGATTTTGCATAAATGTAACGCGATTAAAATGTAATGACATAATGACTTTTGAAGGTCACTTGGTTATTAGCAACGCAAATTACATATGAAAAATGTGCGAATATATAAATATTATAGGAAAAAGAAACGTAAAAATATGTCAGCAGACGCGAAAGATGCAATACCTAAAATATTTATATATTCTTTCCTAATATAATCTTGTTTTCGTAATGCGATAGTTGATTATACAATCGATTTATTAAGGACAATATGACTTATGATCGTGAAATATCTATTGGATCAACTGCAAGATTAAGAATTGTACATTTGTAAATTCTCTATTGGCTTTTGATACTTTATCCGATGTTGGTACCCTCGCTGTCAATATATGAAGAGCGCGCATCTAATTTTCGATTACGTAAGTAACGACTTCTATCGCACCGTTTAATTTTATTAACATGTTCTAGATTTGCACAAATTTGTACATACCTATTATCGACGTTAATATAGGCATGCTCTAGCATAGTCAGAGACTAGAGCTCTTTATTTATTTTAATAAGCAAGACTGGCGCGACAAGAAGCATCTATATTACGTTAGCATCTTTTAGTGGTAGATCCTCACTGATATTGTATAGAGTGACATCAGCGACGTGACTAACGAATTCAGTATCGAACCTGATTTTCGCATACATTATGTATTATGAGATTCTTGCTAATGCATAAGCATTATGTGATATATATGTATTCAAAATTTATTGTACGTAGTTACGTATATTATATATATATAATTATGTATTAATTACATAAAGTCTAAATATTATATTATGTACACATATACATATTGAAAAAATGAATTATTAAATCATAATATATATTTTTTCTTAATAGACTAATTGAACATTTATTTACACACAGTAAATAAATATTTATTTAATAAGAAAATGCTAGTTAATTAAAATAATAGTTTTTGTACAAAATAAATATATATATATATATATATGTCTACATTTAGTAGATATTTAGTTGGTATTATTCAAACAAATATTTATTAAAATTTAATACATCTCTTCAATATATGTATATGTTTGTACATACAGAGAATAAACCTATAATACAATTGGACAAGGGTGATTCTGAGAAAATCAAGTTTGAAAGTCGCAAATTAAGTATGCACTTAATGAAGATAGGGTTTTGTAGAAAGATACTAAACGTCCACACGATTTTACGAATGATACACGTTGAAGAACGATTTTGTCGAAGTATCCAAAAATTTAGATCGGTACGGATCTGTTTATCAAGTAACACGTAAAACACAATATCAATTAGTAAACACAGAAGAGATTGCTGGGAATCCGTGTACTTTCCCGACACGTAAACTTTCATGTCGACTACTTCACAGTAGTGCATTACGCAATGTATACGATGAGATTATAGCCAGATGACTATTAGCCGCAAAACGGATATGATATCGGCCGCAATGGATTATAACACGGAAGATATAACTTTGTGTATGTGTCGGCGATGCATATTTTTTAATAATTTGTCTCTACATTAAACGCGTTTTACTTGGAGATGCAAAAATGTTAAAAATTTAAATTTTAAGTGGCACGATTCCGATCAATCTTCGTTAAAGTTTTAAATAGATTTTGGTTAATGTTTCAAGATAAACTAGTCTAGTTGATTTAAAACAGATCACTCATATACGTGAATCGTAAGAATGTAAAAAATCTCGTTCTTCTTGCCTCAAACTTTCGATTGTTCAAGGCGTACTTAAAATTAATTTGAAACGCCTATATTCAAATCGAACGGTGATCGAAACCATTTTCTAAATATTCTCGTTTTGTGCGCACGCTATAATAAAACGACCCCGTTAACGTCGAGCTTTCTGTATCATTCATGCTTTAATTCTTTAGCGGCCACTAAAGTGTACAGTTAGACAGGTGCAGTTAGAAGTGTGCGATAAAACTCATGACGGAATTATCCATGGACATTTTTGGAAATCACACCGCACGTATGTATCTTTCACGGGGACCTGATTTCTAGACGCGCAGATATCTCTCTCGCTGCGCCCGAAAAAGCTCACGGGTTCATAAAAATTCTACGAAGGAAGAAACTCTGCTGTGCACGTCGCGCGGTCGCCGATCGATTTGCGCTGCCATCGACGACGACGACGACGACGGCGGTGGCGACGGCGACGGCGGCGGCGGTGACGGCGGCGGTGGCGACAACAACGAAGAATGGTTCCATCGATCATTTTCCCGCGGGTATTGGATCCAATTTTGCTGACGTCAGGTGTTTTGGGAACATTATTACGTGAGCATGCCAACGCGTCATGTGTCACAAATGAATGGATTTGAAAGGAAATAACTCATATTGTGCCAAATAAGCCGTCAATTTACATATATCGATTCGTCTTCATTGAGATCAATCATTTTTTTTTTTTTATTGGTAAAGTTGGGAATGAGCTTTAAGACTCGTGACGTTACTTCGCTTATTATGCTTTTCTGCGTAGATTGTTATTTAACATCCCATGTAGGAAAAACGAACAAAGAATGGTCTCCACAAGTCTGTGAACTACCATTTGCTCGAATTTCAAAAATATACTTTTATGCTAAAATCGATATTCACACAGACAGTCTGAAAATATATCAGCAACTCTCTCTCTCTCCCTCTCTCCAGTCAATTTGCAAACTTAAAAATTTCCGATAATATTAAAAATTATATTATAGATATCACAATAAGGAAACTTTTTTACGTCTCTTATTAACGTTTTTTCAAAAATCCACATAATGAAGCATGTAATAGTTACGTTAAATATAGAATAAAAGGTATTTTATATTATTAGCTGTTTTATTATTACAATATTTCTATAGACAGTGCATCAATTTTGCAAGTTCTATACACGCTGCGGTCATGAAATTATGTTCGCGTGAATTGGGTAATAAATTAATAATGAAGATTGTACTGTGTGAAACTACATTCTGTGTATCGTTAATGTAAAGAGGTTGTGTCACTATACGTGTTGGTTGCATAGATTAAATATTGCTTAGAGCAGCGATTAATGATTAATACAAATATTACAGATCTGAATTATTTCTTTTTCAACTTGTTGTTCTTTACGTCAAAAACAATCGCCAAACAAAAAAAGATATATTTGGATATATCAGGATTTTTCATAAAAAGTGCTATTATAAGAATTTCAATAAATGTCATTTGTAATAGCTATTATTATTTTTCGCGAACGATAAAGCGCCCCAACTATTATAATAATAATGAATAATTAAACACACTGGATGTGATTTAGACAAGACGAAGCGTTGACTTATTTGATCCAGGTACTCTAGAATTCTGACGCGCACTTCAATAATTCAGTTTGCTCGTATTTTTAGTAGCAAGATAGAAGTCCGCGATAGAATATATGAGATAAGTATATTAGGGGAAAATTTGATAGAAATTATACACTAATTTTGGCCACTCGCAATGTATTTTATGGAAATAAAACTGCGAGACATACTTTTCTTTTTACTTTATTTTAGCTTTAGCACATTAAAAGATCTCATAGTACGAATAAAAATGATCCATAAAAGATTGTACATTAGAGAAAAGTCTTATTTTAAATGTTATTACATAAAATATATCCAAGATTTTCTTAATAAAATTAGAAATTTTAGGAACCGTCTATTATCTTCAATTCGTTAGCTTAGTAGATTTTAATTTTTATTATTACTGAAATTTGTGTAATGGAAAGTCATGTGATCGATATCGGAAATTACACAAATAGAACTAATATATTAATATTTATTTAAGTAAACTTTCAGTGGCGGTTTTTTTTTAACTAATTTTTTTAACTAATATATTTATTAATCAGTCTTTAGGAAAAATAACTTGGAATAATTTATAACTTATATAAAAGAATTATTGCCAGTATTATTAGTAATTTAGTATAATATAATATTATATATATTGTTCATTATTAATAAGAATATGTCTGTCGAATATGAATACAATAATTTTATATTGATCTAAGAAGCGTTAAATTTGGGAAATTTCTTTATTAATTATATTATGAAACATACCATTAAAATTATTAAATTTTGGTATAGAATGTTAATACAAAACATTGAAAATTTTATTAATTTAAATAGATATGATGTAAGAAATATAATTCTTATTCAATGATAATAATTAAAATACATTACGTAAAATTATCGAATGAAGAAAGAAGTTTCTTGCAAAAATGTCAAATGTAAAATTTGTCTCTAACCTTTCATTTGTATAGGATTATTATATACTACAAATATTTATTTAGTAGATAAAAATAATTGTGAGCTTTTCCAATAATTTATATAATGGAGACTAATTTTCCCTTTATCAGACGTAATACATAAAATTCTATTTCAAAGAACTAATTAAGGTTCAAGGGTCACGGAATCAAGAGACGTAACTATTGCGCAATATTACCGTACCATGTTGTTAAGGGTCGGTGAAAGAAAGACACTGATAGCAGTTAACTATGCTCTGATGCGATTAACTATGCTCGTTACTATTTCTATTATACTTATACTCTCTTTCGGCGGACGCCCTTCGGCGATGATCGCCGCGCGCGCCTTCGGCGACCTTGAGGGCGCGCGTCGGGTCAGGACTGACGTAAATCTTCGGCGTGTGCTGGCGCAAACCCCCGGGTGCATTCTTCCGCCCACCCCCGTGAACGGTGTGCACGTGTCATCGCGTCGCAAGAGGAGTAAATTGCGATGTCCGCGCGTATCACTTGCTGTGAAGAGAAGAGAGATGGAGAGAGGGAGGGAGGTAAAGAGCGAGACAGAGCGTCAAATGACGCAAGTCCATCGGCTCTCTCGTGCGCAATTGCGGGCAAGACTGGGCAAGACTCCATTCGTACGTACGTTCGTTCGTTCGTTCGTTCTCTCGTTCGTTCGTTCGTTCGTTCGTTCGTTCGTATCCTCGTTTGTTCGTTCTTTCATTCATTCGTACGTTTAGTCGTTCGTTCTTTTGTATATTCGTTCGTTAATGTACCTAACGTATACATACGTATGTACGTAGATTTGTTCGTTTGTTCGTTCGTCCGTTCGTCTATCCAGCCGACCGGCCCCTTTTTTTCGCTCCTTCACGCGTGTGAAACGCGCAGAGCGAGCGACACTGTAAGGGCGCCGCTCACCCGGCAGGAGTTACCACCGTTGCACCTTGCCGATGTTCATCGCCGTGCTTGCATCGGTCACCGATGCAAAGGGAACATTATCGAATGACGTAAGTCGATGTGGTGCGCTCGAGCAAGAGGAAGGTGCATCCTCTCTCCACCTCTCTTTATCTCTCTCTGACTCTCTCCCTTTGCCGGCTTTACCCTTTGTCACGTGTGGCTCGCACGTGTACGGCGATCCCTGCGCATCTCCGGCGGACGCACCTTGCCTCGCTTTCTCGGCCAATATTGCGATCCTCAAATGTATGTGCATCACGGTTTCGACCCGACCATGGTCGCACTACGCAAAATACTAAAATACTTGAAAACAACAAAATACGTATCTTCGTTCTGTAATGTTGGATGAGACTTCTTGAACTCGAAAGAGGAAGAGAGAGAGAAGGAAATCAAAATTAAATATTTTTTTATGGATGTTATAATGAATATATAATTGGATTAAATACAAATATATAGTGTACATCATATAAATATATAATGAAAATGAGAAATGTCTAACTTGTCATCCTAATTTTAGTAATAGATTTGACGCCGAATATGAGGGTTGCAATTTCTCTTATGCTTTGTAAAATATATATGAGATATATGATATGATTTATAAGTAACCTTAAATATAATTTATAATATGTATGCACAAGATAATCATGATAAAACGAGAAAATCAAGTCTTTGAAATTTCTTTTTTTTATCGAATCTAGTTTTATTAAGCATTTCTTTTGTTATTGAGGCAAAAACGTATAACAATAATGATAATGATACACAGATTAAAAATTAGGATAATTATTAGTACTAAAATCAATGATCTTCTGATACTTAAAAATGTAGTATTGTAGTAGTAAACGAGTCTAACTGAGATAGATACCTACTTACTCTAAAATGAACTACTATTGTAGTACTTTTTCTAACTTTATATTTCTAGGTCATAGCTATGTTAACACTATTGGATTGTCTACTTCAGAGAAAACAAAGAATCCTGTATGACCTTTTAAAAATCTCTTTGATCTTACTGTATAAAAATTTTGTTATCATTATTTAAGCACCGAAGCTTTACCTTGGCTTAAGGTTTTATCTTATCAAAGAGAAGAAGAGAGAGAGGGGGGGGGGAGAGAGACACGAAAATGCGATCGATATATAAGTTGACTTGCTAGTTTATGGATCGTAAAATTCAAACGATCAATGTATACATGTCGGTACAGTATTCGCTATTGGCATTACGAACATGCGAGCTGTCTGTATCCAATTTGAAGAAGTGTCCATTTACACGAATGGTCGTACCGCTACGAAAAATCAGAAGGAAGAATGAAAAGTCTGCCGCAGTTGCGGTCCAATTGCGATTTGCTTGGTAAAAATGGTAGATAGAACATTCAAGAGTGCTAATCAATGTCAATTGCTCGCGAAGAAAAAACCGATTCTGACCAGCTCTCGTCTTGATCCTTGCCTCGTTAATTCGGTCTAAGATTATTTAGAAATTTATTAAACAAATATTTTTTTCGCAATATATCATTTCATATTAAATCACAGTTCATCTAAAATCGAACAGAGGATGCTGTCGCTATCTATTTATGCCTCCCCCTCCTAGGTTTAATTTACGGAGACCTTTAAAAGTTTAATTGCTTGTAACTCGACTATCATCAATATCTCTTCGAGCGAGTGACATTCTTGTTGATCTGACTTGCAGGGTTTGTGATTTCCGATAATTGGTAACGGTTGCGGGACACTTCGCAGATTAGCAAGTTTCTTCTTAAATATGCATTTTATGCGTATTTTTTAATAAAAATATCATTTATCACATCTTATTCCATCTCATCCGACAAATTGAACTTTGCTTTTCATGCGAACAATCTTCATTCGCAAGTCTCTAGATTTTCTATCTACGCGATACATTTTTTTTCATCATATAATTGTATTTGTTAATACTTTAAGTGCATTTCTGATTGAACAAAGATTCTCGTAAATTCTTTCCTTTTTCCTGTCTCCACGTGCAATTCGCGCGTGTCGAGATATCTTACGAGTTTACACAGAACATCCTCTCCATCGTGTCGCGTCGGTCACCTCAAACGCGGGCATGTCGGCGGAAGGAAACACGTCGAATGAAAACACTATTTCGCGTCCGAGAGGAAGGAAGGGAGTTACGGAGGAAGGTCCAGGTTAGAAGAAGAGAAGAGAAAAGAAGAGGGAATCGCACGTGGCCGATAGGACCACGTGGGCTTTTCGCCTGCGTCACCTACCTACCGGCCGAACGAAGGAACGAACCGAACAAACGAACGAACCGACCGACCGACCGACCGACCGACAGACACCCCATCGCGTGTATTGATTGAGGGTGGCCATGGTCGTTTCCATGGCGACGTTTCTTTTACCTGTATACCGCGCGCAGTGCCGCGCGCATGGCATGATACACCTTTCCGGCCTTATAATGCTGCCTGCCACCGTCACGTAGGTGCGCGAAGTGTACCTGCGACAGGAGGATGGGGCGGTATTCTGCCCCCGACCTGACCCTCGACCCCTTCTTCTTGTCTTTCTCCGCTACCGTTACTGCCGTGCGGATTACTTATGGCGGAGGAAACGGAATGCGCTCGATATCGAGATAAGAGAGAATCCTCCCGACCTATCCACACATACATACATATACACAAGCGACAATCTCGATTTCTTCCCTTGTCGAATAATAAAAGCTATATTTTTCCTTTTATATGATAATTTTGATGCGATAAGTGGACAAAGATGCTATTTCGTATTTTTTAAAAATCTTTCTCTCTTGATGACGTATTACTTAAGAGATACGCAGGTTCTTCACCATATGATTCACCGAGGAATAGAATTTCTTCCTTGATTCTTTCTTGTAATAGGAATAAAGTGGCAGAATATAACGACACGCGAACCACATATAGCGAAAACGTTGTTGCGAGTTAAGTTATTACTGTAATCGAGCCTGTTTCTTTAACGGTAATCTAATCCGTTCGAGATAATCAATCTAAATTTGATTCCTCAACTTAGTTAATTTTTTTCATGCTTTTAAAGAACTTGGCTGTAGCATTATCATATTATACCCTTTGATTATTCATTATTTTGAAGTTGGAACAAATAAAAGCTTCAAATTAGTTCTTACATAAATATGTTTATTATTATCTCTACAATATCTGGAGCGTGCAAAATGTTGTTAGACGTTTTATTTCGTTTGATAATCCTTGGAAGCATTGATTTCTTCAAAAATTTATTTTGTTTATACTGCGCGCGTCTGCCTCATATACACAAGATAATATTTTTCATTATGTGTACAATAAAAAAATATATTAAATTTTAATAAATTTTGTTTGAATAATACTAATTGGATATTTACTAAATATAAATATCTATTTGATACAAGAACCATTAAATTTGATTTAAATTATCACATTTTTTGATAGAATAAATCACTCCAAAAAGTGATCTTGCAGTTATAGCGAAAATTACTCAAGTTTGAAAAATTAGTTAAAATAGATAAATTTCTAGCAAGTATTGCGATGTTGGATGTGTATTGCATCTAATCATATAGATGACAGAGATAGAATTTAGATTTGTGTTATAAATTCTATGCGTATGATACATAATTTTCTTTCAGATACAAAAAACAGCGATATAGTTTTAGCTGGAGCAACAAAATATTTTTTTTGCGTGAATGTTTATTTACTGTAAGTAGATATTAAGTCAGTATTACTGAACAAAATATGTATTAAAATTTAATTAATTTTTTTCAACTCAGGGAATTGCTCTATGACATTTTTCTTAAATATACAATCGATTAATGTTATATTTATGTAAATACTAATGTTAATTATCATAATCTGCAAATAAAGATTAAAATTGTGAATAATTGCCCGAAATATAAAAGTAATCGTAATTAGAATGATAATGACGATTCATACTGTTTTTTTTGTTACTCGAGATAATGTGCGAGTGTAATTAAATGAAATCGTGGCACACACACAAAATTTACAAACGCGATGTAGAGATACCCAAATGATCGAATTTAAAGAATCACGCATAATTTCATACGGTGTAGCTTTCGACGACTTCTTTAATTCGCCAAACTGACGATAATCCGAAGTTCTTATCCAAGTGTTAGGTTATCTTTGTCCGCCCTGTGTATCTCTCTTTCGTCCTCATCGGCGAAGAGAGAAACACCAGACGTGATTATGTCAATATCAAAAAATATTTAACAAACGCTGCAGTTGTATTTTTAAGGAGGAGCGTTGCAGAATAAAGAGTTATATATTGTGCTCTTTTTCGGTATTCTTTTAGTTTTCATCTCATAAATTTCGTCAGATGAGATTAGTTTGCTTTTGCAAGAGATAATTTTGTATCATGTAATGGTATGACTTCCGTATTACTTAGAATCTAAAAAAGTGAGTTCTTCCGCACGGATGTGTGATAAAATGGAATTATAAATTGTTTTCTTGAATATCTCTATTGATTCTGAGAGTTAGTCTTGCTTCTGTTTGAATTTTGATATTTAATTTGTTACTATGTATGTTTGCAATCAATGTGACCGTTATATAATCAAGACGATGAAAAAAACTTTGCACTGTGGACACAGATATATTTTGTGTGCCGGAAACTTGAGAAAATAGATTACAGGGAAATGTTCGCTTCGGAATCGAATATTTTCTTCCTTTTTTCCATTTCCATTTTTATATCTCGAAACTCATGAGACTTTGTGCACTCGTGATGTTAATCCAGATTTATGCGAAATGAAGAAACGCGAGATGTGAGAACGAGAAGATGAAGAACACGTGACTCGACCTCTCACGAATCGATACGTGAGAAGAGCCGTGTCGGTCAGCTGACAAGGCGCCGGGCGATATCCGGCAGTGAGCAAGGAATAAAAGGAGCGTGGGAGTTGTGAAGAGTATGGAAGGGATCGTCGAGAAGGGATGGTATGACTGGTATGAGATGCAGAGAGATCTGCTATTACGTTTGCCGGCTAGCAGCATGTGCTTCAGCATCTTTACTAGTTGAATTTTATTTATTATTTATGCAGTTTGGCCGGGGGCGTGTCCTTCGTTTCTTATTCATTACAAATTCAATCGGATTACGAAATTAAATTGTCACAGAACAAAAAATCGTAAATATTGCAATGCTAAATTAATTGATATAAGAACAATTTTTTTTGGAGCAGAGAAGCTTTGTTTATAATATTTCCTCGTTCAATATCTTTTAAGAAGAAAAGTATTGGAATTATTTTTTTAATTATGTTATTTGTTCAAACTACGTAATATTTATAATACATAATATTTCAAATTTTAAAGAAATACAAATGTTCTTTCTGCGAATACACTAAAGCACCTACACCCTACATTTAAAAAAAGCAAATTATTTTATTCTCGGAAGTTGTATAAAACTCCGATTTGATTTCTTTCTCAAAAGAAGTCTTTATAGGACGCGACTATTGTTGCACGTCTTACATAAAAAAAAGTGCGATATCGGAAGAAAAATATCTACATGTAATATCTTGAATTTAATTTTATTATGTGAAAATCAATATTGACAAATAAATTAAAAGATACCATTGTCCCTTATTAATTCATTCGATCGCCGCCGATTAATATCCATTTTTACCAATAAAAATTAATTTTTATCTCGATTGAACTTTTCATCTTTTTTTCAGTTCTAAGAATTAAAAAAAGAAGAAGAGTCACACAATTGAACCGAGATTAAAGTTAATCTACATTGATAGAAATGGACACAAGTGTCGCGAGCAACAACGTGTTCTCCGAATCCTCGGCGAGAAGGAAGTATGAGTGTAAAGAGGATACAAGAGAAATAGAGAAAAAGAGATTAGGCAGAAGAGAAAAGGAGAGATGCGAGGTGGATGAGATTTCATAGAGGCCGTCGCGACGCGGTTTGTGCTCTTCTCAAGAAGGTGTTGGGGGCGGTGGCGGCGGCGGCGGCGGACGCCAGTAGCAACGTTGGTGGGGTCGAGGGAGCGTGTCGAGAGGGGAGGGACGAGAAGGGCGAGAGCGACGCCGGGCGTCCGGTGATCGCGCCTTAAAAGGTCCGACGCCGCACGCGCCCAGCAGCTGCCAGCTCTCCTTTTCTCTTCTCCCTCTCCCTCTCTCTCTCTCTCTCTTCCTTTCTGCACTAGCGGCGCGAATGTGCCTTTCAAGTTTCTCCTCTCCTCTTTTCGCACGTCACACTCCTTTCTTTTCTTATTTCCTTACGTCCTCTCGCTTTCTCTTATCTTGACGAATTACACCGTGCTACGAGTTTTCTCAACTTTCACTGGTTTCCATAGTTAATCTTTTTCCCTTTCCGTTTCTTCCTCCCACGATCTTTCTCTTTCTCTCTCCGTCGTCGTCGTCGTCTGCAGTCGCCGCCGATCAAGCCTCCTCGTATCGTCACGCTTGATCCTCGCGTTCTGAACCACGGCGGCGAGTATCGCGTTTCAAGTTAACGCGGCAACGTGCACTGTGAGGGAGAGCGAGCGAGAGAGAAAGGGATAGAGAAGGCGAGAGAAGGTGAAAGAAAAGCGAAAGGGAGGAGAGGGAGGTGAACGCGCGTGTGCGTGATTCACGCATGACGTCTGCGACTCCGCGACTGCACTTAGCTGCGACGTCGTTAACTCACACGCGTTGGAGATCGGATCTCCAGACGATGACGATGATGGTCCACGTTTCCCTTATATTCCCCTTATCGCGTAATATGCTCTTTACAAATTTCACGATGGGATTGCACGAGCTTACTTTGTTTCCCTTAATTCTTATACGAATTTTTTTTAACTGACAGTTTATATAATGAAGCGACTGATGTCGATTTTTACGTAACGTCTTATGTCAATAGCCGTAAAATATGATTGCTCAGAACGCGACGTTTCGTATGCATACTGTCAGAATTTTTGGTTGCTAATTCACTCAAATTTTGACCTTCGATAATGTTTACTTTAAATGTCATTTACACGACAGCCAATGAGAAGTCTGCATATATCTTGACGATTTTCTAATATTGCAATACTTATTTTAAAATTTGACGAGATTTAGGTTACATACATGGTCAAAAAGACTAATGCCTTTAAATATTAATCTTTGATATTAAAAGAAAATATTTGATATGATTTATGAATTAAATTTGGTTTCCTATTTCCTGTTTATCAAAATTGATCATATCTCCGGTGTTTTGAAAAATAATTTTATTCCAGGAAATCGGTACTTTATTACAGGAAACCGGTTTTAACTTTTGCACTTCTTCTCACTTATTCACTATTGCAACGTAATTATTTTTATGTAATTTGAAAGGAACGCTAGAGACGCTCGCCTCGATTTTCTGGTTAAAAAGCCTTTAGAACAGAGCTAATGAAGCTCCGAATTAATGCTGCGCAAGTAGGACGGAGGCAAAAGGGCAAAGATCTTTCTTTCGGCGCCTTTCCAGTGCCTGTTGCAATTGCGCAGCGGAAGTGGTAGACCGGAGATGAATGCGTGCACACGCGCACACTTCGTTATCGGAATGCAGCCCTCGAAAACCCTTTAGGCAGACTCCTCGCTCGCTTTGTGCCACCCGGTGGAGAAGGGTGCGGTACGGTGTGGCGCCCTGGCAGCCTGGCACTTACGTTCAAGATGATCCGCTCGAGAGAAGTGACGCTGCAGTAGGCCACATCGTTAACCCTTTGGCGAGAATTCGCTTGTACAATACCATAGGGAACGTGTTTAGCGCACTCAAAGAGTTCAGATCCAAAAAAGAAAAGTCGATCGAGAACATGTGAAATTTAACAAGATTTATTTATAAAAAGTAGAACCGTGCTCATTTTATTTTTGAAAGTTCTATCTTATCTTTTTTATCTTTCAGTTTTGCTGTTTCGTTTTTTTAAAGAGGAGAAGCAACTTAGGGGCGATTGCACAATTTTATTCAATTTTTTCTCTTTTTATAGAAATGTTATTTTATTTCTTCCTGGCTTCCAATTATGTTTTCTAAGAATCTTTTCTTTTACATTACTGTCTGTGATAGTCTATTTCATTCACTTCAAAATGAGGCGCTAAATAAAGAAGCATAGTCTTTCATTTCGATCTTTTAACACGTTTCAGCTCATCTTGAATATTACAACGAGCGTCAAATGGTTGATGCCTGCATTTTCTCTTCGCCTCTTTTATTGCATCCATTATTTGTTCCCGATGGAAAAATGAATTTTCGATTTTCTATTCGATAGAGACGTAGCGACAAAGCGTGTAACGACGCAACTTCTTCCACGTGCTCCGGATGTGAAACATGTGTGGGAATTCGAGTGGCGACTGATCATTTACAAAATCTATGTGTAAATTAATGAATAATAATATTATGCGCGCGAGTATACGGACTGGACGCCGTCCTTGTGATGATTCATTAACTTAGGCAGAAACATATTTGTCTCTCTCGTTCGAAAATTTTGAATGCAAGAAAGATTGTCTTTACTCATAAAAGATTATGCAATGTGTATGCTAATTTCGAATGACATATAAATTTAATGTATTCATGAATCTGTTTTTTTTTTTTGAAGGGGAAATTAGACTTTATTTCTCTCTCTTTCTCTCTCGTCGTAAATTTCACTGGCCATTCGTTCCACACCGTGATTAACAATTCAAATATCCCATTAAAAAATTCCTTTAAATCTAGTAGCGAATAAAGCTTTGCATTGTTTGTGCATTCTCGATCGTTATTTTCCATATAGCTGTGTATATTAAGTCGAAATGAGAAAAAGTATAATAACAAGTGTATTAACGTAAAGAAAAGAAAGGAATATCGCAGAGTGACGAAAGCTCATTTATCGTATGTATGAGAAGATTCCCTCGGTCCACAAGTTCTCGCTCAATCGATGTGCGCGGGCAACATGAAAATCTGGCACCAAACGTCGTATCACCCCACACGTGGCCGCGTTGCTATCCGAGTGCTGGACATGTGTTCTTTGCTCTCCTACAGAGACTTTTCTCTGGGATAAGATTCGGCGTTTGGGGTTGTGTGTGTCGCGTGATATACCAGCCCTTTCTTTGAAAGGGTCTTATCGTTCGGCCAAGAGAACATTTTCTCGGTAATATGATACACAATTCTCATTATACACATTTGTGGTTCTTCATAAAACAATACTTGTTGAAAGGAAATAATGGAGAGATAGATAAATATATAAAAATTAAGACATGTTAATACACGTGAATTTGTAATTTTTGATAATTATTTTTCTTCTCAAAATTCCTCAGTCCACAAATTCCCTCAAGTTTACCGTTCGTTTACACGTTAGATATAAATTCACGAATTATTTTAACCCTGATTTTGTAATATCGATTTTAGGAATTAGTTTAGAAAAAAGAATGTACCGAATTGAAAATCGTAAAATTCATACAAAAAATATTATTAGATATTAAAACCCATTTTGTGCCAAAATATAGAAATTATTTATTTATTTGTATTAAAAAAATTCATAGTTATACAATCATTATCGCATAATTATTTTTTTTCGTTGAATCTTTCTTTTTTTTACGTCTATAATTTTATTAATTAACTTCTTGTACAAAGAAATACATACACATATTTTTTTATTCGCATTACATATATATTTGCTTATATTATTTTCATATTGTAGGTTTTTTCAAAAGGTTTCTCAGGGTGAAGGCTATGGCACACAAAAATCGTAAGTCGATAAGACGTAAGCAGTAGCAAATTCAAAATATTGATTTAATTACCGCTTACATCTTTACGCGTTCAAGTTTTGGTACGTGCCATAGCCTTTCAAACACTACAGGTACTAAGAATCGATTACTTAGAATTTCGATGTAGATTATTATACATTTCCGCGATTACAAGGTTCTCGTCAATTCGAAGCGTATTACGACGTCGTTGCACCAGTATAGAGAGAATAATCCCCACAGGATATAGTCTGCTTTCCGGATAATCCGTTTGATCGGCGCGCATATCTCGTGGATCGCGAGCGTATCACAACTTACGATATGGTTCCGTAAACGGAGTTAAATGCGGATGTTGTATTCTCCTATACAAATGCGTTGGAGATGATATTCTACTCTCGTGCTTGGTAAACGAGATGGCGGATTTGACGCATAATGAGACGATAGCGCTGACGATGTGCAGGATGCAGGAAGAGAGGGACACACGAATAAGAGCATGCAATCTGAGGTATTACGTTGTAATATAACGACAATGTTATATGCTGCGGAAATAGGAAATAATAGTTGTTCTAGGATTTTAGAACCTCTCGTCTTATCAGGCGCAAAGCCCAGGATTTTAAGTATTAAACTGCGTTTAATGAAACTTCAGTACGTACTTTTAATTCGTGGTTTTACCGTAAAAGCAAACAATAATGAATCGCATTCTTCCATATATTTGTTTTTATGATTATCTGTTCTCCTTACATTATAATGATATAAATTGCAACCTGAGAACCAAGAACCGAGAGAGAGTCGACATAATTTGTGCGTAAAACGGCGACAAAACAGACTCTCATGCAAATTAAATCGTAAATTTCGTTCAACGTTAAAATGTCAATTAGTTGGTTAGAATTTTAGTTTGAGAAAAGGAGATACAGAGCAAAAGACATATATTCGATTAGAAATATTTTCACCAAATTGTTCGAGTTAATCTCGATAGTTCGAAGCACGGTTCTCTAGAGCTCTATCACACAGGGATTTGGCGTTTGGGAGGGTCGTTGCGAGATACGACAGGCGGGAGTTTCGACAGGAGGGAGGGAGGTTTAGTGAGGAGGGCGTGAGGGGGTGAGAGGTGGGTAGTGGGTACGCCAGGGGAGGCTTACTCGAAGCACGTGCTCTGGTTTCTGGCGGCTGCTCCTGCCTGCTCAGCCTCAGCGATTCTCGGCCCTGGTGCTCGCTCGCTGCCTGGCGGTTTAATTTTAGTCGCGAAGCTTTAACTTCGCCGTGTCATAGGACAAAGAATATGGCGCGTTGCACTCGCGCCAATATCCATCCCTCCCCCTTATCCTCGTATCGCGTCGTGTCGCATCTTTCGTTTCTTCTCGCCGACACGCACTTCATCCCTGCGTTTTTCATACCGCGATGAATTTAATTCACCGATTACCTTCGCCTATAAAGACCGGTCTTCGCGAAGATATTCGAGGCATTTTATCGCTTCTCGAGTCGCGAATTGCTGAAGAAGTACGTGTATCAGTTTCCTTATTTACTATCGTATATCGCGCGATCGCTTTGTTAGCTGAAAATCGAGCAGCGGGGTGTAATTTCACCGATTATTTCATTCTGAAACTTATTACCTATATATTAGTAGAATTATTGCGATAACTTTTGTAATTTTCAGCGAGAAATGGAAATTATACGATAGTCAAACGAGAACTCATTTAATAACATTAGAGAAATCTTGCAAAAGCAAGCTATTATTGCTACGCGCGCTTATCAGATATATTAATTTATTATCATGTTTTCTTAGGGTTTTAAATGGTCTCGCGCTACTCCTTGACAGAGAAAGGTTATACCGTGCAAGAATATTACGTAAATCCCGCTTCACAGCTAGGCGTGAAATTGCCAAGTTATTAGACGTTCTACATATTTCCGAGCGAGAAATCTCACAATCGATATTACTTGGCGGAACGGCGCGACGTGGCGCGGCGGAGAGCAAAAGACCGCGGGAAAGACCGCGCGGTGCTCACGATGCGCGATGCAACAACGTACAGAGAATGTTGATACAACGGCCGACGACGATGGATGGATTCATCGGATCTGAGAATCAATCAACGAGTCCGCGCAAGATTTTCCGTGCGAGCGGCGTCGCGACGCCTCCTTTTCAGACCCGATCGCGCGGTCGTGAAGCTCGCGTGGAACAGGGTATATCGAGTTTACAGTGCGAAAGGCGATGACGTAGGTAATGCGCTCATCGATTAGACACACGTGCAGCCGGTACACCGTGTATGCGCGATTATACAAAGCTACGTACTCGGCGAAGCGAGATGTAACGCTCGCGGCTTGAACATGGAAACTCCAGCGGAAAACTCTCGCTACGCGCTGCTGCTACTCGTGAAAGCGTGTGTATATATGTGCGCGTTGAATTAAAGTCCAGGTAATTAAAAGAGCGCACACGCGCACGACGGATAGCAACGCTGCCTTCAGGCAGAAGAGTACAATGAGGTTTGTTTGAATATCCAAGTTGCTTGAAACGGTTTCAATATATCGTATTTTAATGGCACGTTAGCAAGATACAATCGAGATCTCAAATCTCTCTCTGGATTGATGAAATATCGAATGATGTTACTGCGAAATTTTTAACAGATCAATCTCATTATCCAGTAACGCAACAATTATTATGTACTCGTATTTTCCTTTATTTCATAATTGATACAACTCTAACAAATTTATTCAAAATTACACCGAGAGAAAACTTTTTGATATTCGTAACTATGTATAACTATTCGAGCTGCGTTTGAAATCATTTCGCGCGCTCATGAAATAATTTCATTCTTATTTATGAAACGTTAAACAATGACAAATGCATCTCTCGATAACTCTTTTCTCAAAATTATTTTATAAAATAGCTATATATCTTTTCTTTGTAATATTTGCGAGAGTTCGACCTTGCGGCATGCAATACCGTAACAGAATTTTGCGTTTGGGTCGCGTATACGAGTCGCCGTAGCGAACGAGGCGATCGACCGAAGCGGCAGTATAATTTAACGGAGAGGAAGAAGTCACGGCGCCCTCTCCCTACTATGCCGCGTCACGAGCCGCACGTGTGCGCGCACTCGGTTGGGGATGCTGGCCCTCCTGGACCGTACGGTGAACGCAAAGACGAAGGGAGAGACAGGGAGAGAGAGAGAGAGAGAGAGAGAGAGAGAGAGAGAGAGAGAGAGAGAGCGTACGCGGGTGTACCGCGACAAGAGAGAGAGAGAGAGAGAGAGAGAAAGGGGAGGGGAGGGAGGAAGGGCGGATGACTCGCAGCAGCCGGCCGTGCCGTCAGCTGCCGACAGATTTATCGAATGGCACGTGCCGATCCGGAGCAATGTCGTTTTGTACTTTTCTGCTCTCGACTGAGAGCAGTGCCTCGCCGAGAGAGGGCAAAAAGTCCCGCAGGATGGCCGGCCCGGCCCGGCCCTCCTCCACCCGCTCGTAAACCGCGATCGGTTAGCTGCTCGCCTGCTCGCCGTCGCGTCGGTCGGTGCAATCCCGGTGTTCTTCCGCTTTAAACATTCCTCGATGATTCTCGCGAGGTTCCTAGAGCTCAGTAGGGAGGAGAGAGAGAGAGAGAGAGAGAGAGAGAGAGAGAGAGAGAGAGAGAGAGAGAGAGAGAGAGAGAGAGAGAGAAACTGCCATTAGCGCTACGTGGACGTGACGCATTTCGTGCGTGCGGTTATTTTTGGTAGCGGCATACACGCTCGCCGACGGTTCTAATTAACGTTAGGGACTATGGCAATACGGATGTTTAGCTGAAATGTCAAGGTAATAAAGATTCGGTATCGAGTTTGATTGGTATAATTATAAAGAAGCATCTCTCTCGGAGAAATTTCGAGAACTTCGCGATCGCAATTTCGACGAGATCGAATTTCAACACTGTCGACGCACATAAATAATTTCGCCATTTGTAATGAGGAAAATCCGACAATCCGTGCGAATTGCATATCAAGTTGACATATAAACGAAAATAACGTTAGTTTATTATTCTATAATTAACCGTCATATATCATTTTCGATTTTGAACGCGATTTTTTCTTGACTTTTAGTAAATTCGACGAGATACGTTTTACATAATAAATCCAGAATCACATATTTTGTTCTCGACTGTTTTTGTTTTCTTCTCGAAACTCTAAAATTCCCTCACGCTGGAACGAATATATCGTGCTTCATTGGCAATTTAATTTTAGACTAGATGCACCTCGGAATCAGGATTTTTGCGATCTCGTCGCAAATTCGTTAGAACAAAGGAACGTGAAGAAACTATTATGTATTCGAAGGTTTCAGGTGGAGACCGCGTTACGCTAACCGGGTTTAGCCGGGGCGCGCCAAGTTTTTTATCATGGTACAGACTCCAGATATACGAGTATTATCGATTCCTGATAATTGGCGGCACGAACATTCGAAGTCGCGCGTCCTCGCGTGCGAATTAATATTTCCATGGACCAATGACGTCGCTGATAACCAGTCAGGAGCAGGGGGTGCTGTGAGACGTGGGACGGGATGGAGCAGCAGGACCGCGGGGTGAGGGGCGGGACTCACGAGAAAGATTTTCGCCGATGGAGAAGAGAGCGTATTAAGAGTGACTTAAATTAATAACGCTCGCTATTTCGGAGTCGCTTCCAGGCACCGCTAACCCGATTAGTAGCCGAATGCAGCAGCAGAAGTAGCAGCGGCAGCGGAGAGAGCGAAGTGAGATAACGCGGGCATAAGTAATTCATCGGCCGATCTCGCGGCGTGACTGGCTGGCTATGGTAGTGGCGCAGTAATTATGGAAACTTCGACGTTACGTCAGGCTTTATAATTGGACGGGTTTCTCTCTCTCTCTCTCTCTCTCGCTCGCGTTTACAAGAGGGATGTTGCGAAGGGATGCGAGGAACGGTGGACTCGGTATCGCGAATCACATTATGTCATGTCAGTCACGGATCGGTACAGATTCTCTTTCTCTCTATAGCTCAGTTTCTCTCTCTCTCTCTCTCTCTCTGGCATCGCGTGATCTGATTTATAGCCAAGCTTCGTTAAATAAAATAGCTTAGCCTGCCGCTTAACGTTGGTTAACCATCACTTAATGACGCTATCATTTTCAGCTCCCAGCGCGCAACGCTGTCGAGCGAAGATATCACGCCACGCTCTTCTGAAAAGCTATTCTCCCGCGTCGTAATTATTTCAATTATTCCTCTCGAAGATACGCAAACTGAATTTGCGAAGCGTGGTCCGTGTTTACCTCGATCGCTTCTGCCGATGGCCGACATAATTTCGTATTTATATGAAACAGCGCAGATCTATATACCGGATGTTGATTCTCAGCTATCGATGTCGAATTTGTAATAAAACAACGTTACGGTTTCAGAATGTTTTACTAATAGCATCTGCCACAATTTTTAAGTATTATTAATTCATTATTTTATTAATTATTTATCATTACGTAGTCTGTTATTTAATCGAAATGATTTTGAAAGAGTTTCTCAGATTATCAGGTCAGTAGACAAGAATAGCTGTTTGAACAAGTGTTTTAGCAGAAACTTAATTTGACAATG
Source organism: Trachymyrmex cornetzi (assembly GCF_001594075.2). NCBI lineage: Eukaryota > Metazoa > Arthropoda > Insecta > Hymenoptera > Formicidae > Trachymyrmex > Trachymyrmex cornetzi. The sequence continues at coordinate 723,574 of NW_017298300.1, forward strand.
ACTTGACAAGATATTCGGCGGACGATTAAAAGACTGTAACGAATGTTGATCTCTTATGAGATTTGTGTTAAGGAAAAGTAGATTTCAGAGGATTTGTAGCTCATATGACATCCAGTAACGATTGGAATATCTAAATGTCACAGTGATTGTATCATAGATGTAGGCAGGCTTCTTGAACTTTCGTCTCTGTTTAATGCATGTGTCTGTGATTTTTTAATGAGAAATTAAAGATTCACGGTGATGATTAAATGTAAATTCTATTGAACGGCATCAATTATACTCCAGATTATATTGATAAAAAATGTATATATTCCGATATAGAGTCTAATGGACTAGATTTATATGATCTTAGCGGGACTAACTTCGATTATACCTCTTTATACCTCTAGATACGCATTAATCGACGCAGAAACCAATGTCGTTTCAGTTAACGCACGATATGACGTCATTTTTGCGTCATGTCGTTAAAATGCTTGCTATTGTACATTTCCTCGCAGTTTTCTTTCCTTGAAACGATTTCCAGCATAAGCACGCCTTTCCTGCATTTTTTCTCGGACATGTGAAAACTGTTAACTTTCCTACGAATCTAATTTCATGCAAAATAAAAATGATCTTACGCTTATACCTTTCACATTAGAATCGCTTCGCTTTCGTGCAACTCTACAATTTTAATCGGAATTGTACCAGACGAAGATTGTATCTACCCGATACACGTTGAAGAAAATTCGCCGCAAACGCCAGAATTCCGCGCAGCACCTGATCAAACAACTCGGACTCCCCGTTGATTCTCTCGAGGCCGCGATTAAATCGCCGGAATTTTGAATCGCTGATCTCCCTTCGTGGATCCTGATTGCAATATTGTACTTTGCATACTGCGAAAACACAGCCCAAATATCGCTTTCCTCGAGAAAGTTGCGCATACATACTGGGAATAATTGAAGAATTAGGGTTCAACGATTGTGGTCTGCAAAGCCTTACGATATATATAACAATTTGATTACTGATAATTGTGCTTTTCAGGCTATAGTTCTGCGTCATTTTCAAGTTTATTATGGAATGAAATCAGTAAAATGTCGATGAGTTTAAATTTCGATGTTATAGATACACGAAGACATACGTATGCCCATTTATGATGGTAGAAAGAAGCCACAGAAATAAGCGGATCGTTTTATGTAGTAGTAGATCTAGAAGTAAACCTTACAAATTGTGTCTATAAATTCTTTATTTGTTTACAATTATCTCGCAGCTTGTTTTTATTGTCGCAAATTTAATTCGAACAATTTGCAAGATCCACTTTAACGTAAGTAATACTTTATGGCATAAACGCGTGAATGTTATTTTTATTAAGAAATTATTTTGCTGAAATATCTAAAAATTTTGTTAGATACAGATCTGAAAATAATTGGACTATCAAAATAATTATGTAGGACACTCAAGCTAGTTGCTAGAATGCCAAAACTTATCGCTTGTCATACTTGAGTTTCCTATATTATTATTTTGAAATCTAAAAATTATTTTCAAATTCTGTATCTCGCTAAACTAGCTTATTGCAGTAAGAGTACGTACACTGTTATTCAATGCAGAACAACGTTATACGAATATTTTCTCAAGGTAGATTTTCCTGTATCTGTAACATCGAAAATTGACTCACCGAGATTACACTGATTTTAATCCTCGGTCTTTTTGAATCATGACGAGGGGTCGCCATAATGGCGCAGCTTGAGATGCCTTCTCATGGTCGCAGAGCGTCTTCATGGTCGCCGCCATCGTCGCGGTCGTCGTCGTCGTCGTCTTCTTCGTCTTCGTCATGTTCGCGATCGTCTTGTTCGTGTGTTAGGTTAGCCCATCATCTCCGTCGTCGTTGCTCTCGTCGAGGTTCGCGCTGTTGGTTGGATATCGTCGGAAGAGAGGTGGGTCGTTCTTGTGCGCACACACTCGATCACTCGTGCACACACACATACGCACACACCCACAATCTCTCCATCTCTTCTTTACGCCGCGCGTCCCTCCATCCCACGGGGAAAAGGGGCGCGCGCTACTATAACGGTGGTATTTTGGTTTTGGCTCGGCTCGGCCCGCGGCAGTTCTGGGAGTGGAGTTCTAAAAACAGCAGAGGTAAGTCTTGCCTGCTGCTGCTGAGCAGCTGCCCGCTTGCTTCTTCTTCTTCTTCATCATCATCATCATCACCGTCGGCACGTCGCGGTCTCGCGGTACCATCATCGTCGTCGTCATTGTCGTCCTTCGCGTACCGGGTTGCCGATATCATCCATCGTCGTCGTCATCAGCGATTTCCGCGAATGCAAGTTTTCGGATACCATCATCGTACGTGAATTCGCCATCTTCGCGGTTGCTTTCCCGAAGGACGCCGGCTGCTCCCTCTTTCTTTCTTTCTTTCTCTCTTTCGTCCTTCGTCTTCCTCCCTCTGTGTTTCTTTATCCTAAGAAGAAACCGCGACACACCGATAGAAAACCAAGCCCGCGGCACTTTTGCGACTACCCGCGGCGATCGTCTCGCCGCGCCTCTTATAATACACACCCGCTCTCTCGCTTCCGATGGCGGTTTACTAATTCAGCTTACTACCCAGAACCCACCCGGTCAACCTTCTTTTAGGCACCACCCTGCTTACGGTACGGGCGCACCTCTTCTTGCCCTGCGCGCATCCCGGTATATCCATGGATTTATTTCTTCGCGCGCGGGAATTATTTTTGGTGTCTTTTCCCGCGGTTTGTTAATATACACCCGCCGATTCGCTCGCTTCTCGATCCACCTCTCATTCGTTCATCCACTCTCTCTCTCTCTCTCTCGTTCTTGTGCACCCATATTACTCTCCCGTGAAGATTACTCTTTCCCTCACAGCTGTTCTCACTGCTAAAACCGTAACGACACGTCGCACGTCTCGCGATCGGTACACGGCTACTCACGCTTTTAGTCGCGTTGCCGCGAGCACTGTGCGCGCTATTCGTTCGTCCGATAGGATTTAACAAGACACCTCTTTAATCTTTCGTCGAATTCAACGGGTCCATTGGTTTAGAATCGATGGCAACTCGACTTCGACTTTTCCTCATCTTTATCTTTGGCTTCGTCTGCTTTTTATTCCCATTATTCACCACGATGAATCATGTTCGGAGCGAGTGTTGTTCGCAACGGTTAGGTTATTCGAACTTAACGGTCATTCAGTTTGTGATGTCATGGAGTCGTACCTTCCTCACGTAGTTCCGATGCAAGTTCTCGGAAGTCCGTCAAGTGAAACCTGCTCGTTGACATGAATGTAGAGAGGGCTTTGCCCGTCGTAGACAGATGTAATATGTGGGCCTCGGCTGCCAAATCTAATCGCAATTTCTCATCCTTTATTGTAATGTGTCACGATAATTAACAAGTCGAGCTTGTCTTTCAATTCTCAAGGCGAAACTACCACCCTTAATATACCGCTTGTACAAATTTTTCCTCCAGATAATTTCCTTTAAATTATTTCCTGCAAAAAATCGTTTAAAATAATCTCTGCCTTGTCGGGTTTGAAATATTCGATTGCGGAAAAGATTAAAAGATATAAAATTCTGCAGCTTGCGAATGCCTATCAAACTTGCAAATTCTCAAGTCCATATTCACTGCGAATATGTGCACGTATCTAGTTATCATCGTTTAATTTAATTTACTTCCAAGTAATTTCAACCGGAACAAAGCGTTGTTCGTAATAGGAATTTCTCATATTACCAGCATCCTTAATTCAATTTCCGATTTCCACGAAAAATCGGTGTGCGAGTTTAATTTAACATTTCCTGTATTTTAATATCGCGAATTACATATCGAAAATATCGTTCATACATCGTAATTTTTTGTACACTGAAAAAAATAACTGAATTTTAATAAATATTTCTTTGTGTGAATAGTCCTATATCAATCGGATGTAGATTCGTTGTATAAATAAATCCAATCAACGGAGAAATTCATGATATATGACATATTGTATATAACTGTAATTTAATTATTTCACTGAGGAGGACCTTATTAAAGGTTGAAACGTTTGTATTTGTGAAAGAAGTTTGTAATATAAGAATTGGCGTAAGCGAACTTAGCCAGGCTCGAATAGCTCCGAAATTTATATTCAAATTTAATTTTTAAATTTTATTTGTGTAGCGATTGTGATATTACCTCATATTAAAATTGTGAATGGTTAAGCAGTTGAAAAAAAAACAATTTACATGATTCACGTCTCTCTCTATATAATTTGTATGTCCAATTATATCATCTGATGCGAATCATGTTTTTTGTATCGGAAAAATTATGTTAATGATCTGCTCATTTTGACGATTATTATATTTTACAACGGACAACAATTTATTAATTTCTTTGCAGTTGATGATGTTATTAGCAGTTAGTACTGTCGCAGTTACTACAAAAACAAGATAAATAATTTTCCGACTCCTTGATTTACTTCTGTTAATTGTTCTCTTCTTTTCTCGACAGTTACAAATAATACAAATTGAATCATTAATTATCCTTGCGAGAGTGTTTACAAATTAATGCTGTCGTATTCTCCATTTTCGTGACGACCTCGCTTTGTACCATCATGGATCAGCCGTGGATAGCATCGACGTAAATTCTTACGATAATCGCCACCGTTACCTTGGCTGGATTCTACATGAGCCTGGCTTTCTCTCTCTCTCTTTCTCTAACGATCTAATAACATAGAAAAAACACGGTTAGTGGGCGTACAATTTATTTCTGGTTTACCGTTTTTTTATTTTGCAACGTGCTATTACACGCCGTATATATAAGCGCAATACCAAAGTATACTCTTCACGCATATTTTGTACGCTCCAATGCCCTCATCATGTCTGTCACGTTCAGCGTACCGATCTATGTTTCGTCAACTATAATTGTTTATGTATTATTCTTGCATAAAACGAAATCTGGCGAGTCTGACGAGAAGCAGTTTAACGCAGTCTAGGACTTCACAATACACTTCAGTAGTAGCTTTTTGTTCTGCACGATGTTGCTTTATTAACTTTAACTTTTTTCTTTTGATACAGTGGCAATCATCAGCTATCCACAGCTATAGAGAAATTTTTTATAGCTTTGCAAAATTTTGGAAAATACGATATATTTAACATACAAAAATCTCGTGGTATTTTTTTTATTTCCTTCTTTTTCTTGTAATCCTATATGTGATTGGATCACACCACTTTGTATAACAATACGACATATAAAGGATTTACAATGTTCAAGTTGAATCTTTTTTGTATATCTGTTCATTCGATTTAGACAATAACGTCGACCAGATGGTTTACGCCAAGTGCGATTTTTCTTCCTCTAACAATGTGATTTTCATTTTTCATCATGGACTCAGTGAAGAATACTAACATGAAGTAACATGATTTAATTCATCTCTTACGCAAGCTTACTGTATAATAGCTGTTTGTATTATGTACCAGCCTTTTTGACTATGAGTGTTTATACTTTGCGAAATAATGTCGAATTCCTCACGGAGCACGAAGCTTCGAATTTATATGCAGATAACGTGCCGATGAAAAAACAAGCGAATAAACATCGCTAATTAATCGCTTTTCAGAGAATCAAAGTTTTCACTTGGAATTTGCTACAATGCTTTCGTATCATAAGCGTTGTTACGTTGTAGAAGCGAAAGCTCAAGTTTTCATAAATGAATTCATAGAATTCGTAGATAACGGCATATCGTTACCTTATATAATGTTACGATGTTCCTCGAACTCGATCACCTCGAGAGAATTATTCAGAGGCACAAGAGAGACATCTATTACGAGTTTTTTAATTACGAACTTTACTAGCAAAATAGACGAGAGATACATTTAAACTCCTCTTTGACGTGTATAACTCGAATATCGTTTTCGCATAAACCAAAATCGAAGATATATTATTCCCTTAATGATTGATGATGCTTTATGACTTACGATTTCGTTTCAACGTCAACTTAACATTGATCGCTGATACGATTTTTCACAATATTATTTCTAACGCGGAAGCGCATTCGCGACACGTCAATGATATTTTCGTGGCATTTTACATAACTTGACGATTAAATGCTAATGAACACAATGAGCCCACAGGTCAGGCCGGTCGGTTGGTCGGCGAAGTTCCGAACTGATATCACGTTTAATTGAATCTGACGCGTTTCATTGACATCGCGCGGCGGGCGAACAGTGTGAGATTTGAATGCACGCGGGTTCCAAGCGAAGCTTTCGAGCGTCGCGCAAAATGAAGAGTGATAACTCGAAAATCCGCACGACTATTTACGGTTCGCGCGGACTCGTAGAAGCGCGATCGATAACGCGTTCGGATGCCGTGACAAACGTCTCGTCTGCTTTTTCTTTTTTTTTTTATTTTTGCGGATTTTTGCGGATTTTTGTGGATTTTTTCACGTCCAATGTTTCTCGTTTTTCCTTCTTTCCTCTTTCCCTTCTCTCTCCATACCCGGCTAGCGAGGTACTCCTTGTTTATGGTGACTGATAGCTGTATCGTCATAAATCATATTTCAACGGTCTTCTGCTTTCATGATCGTACGGGGGCTGGTCTTCACCCCGCCGCGAAAAGCTCCGCCCGATCTCGTTCCTTTTCTCTTGACGTCGTGCCAAGTGCGCGTCGCGTCGCGTCGCGTCGCGACGCGGCCGAATGGCCGACGGGCGCGCGATGCTTTTGCACCGAGAAACCCCTGACGAGAGTTTTCGGTTGGTGTGCGAAACGGATAACTCTCTGAAGGATTTAGGGCAGAGATGGAAGTTAAGGGGTCCACACATCTTCGATTGATCTATATTAGAATCTGAAAGAGGATTTCTGATGTGTTCTCTTCTCCCGTAATGGAAAGATTGTAAAACTAGCATTATTATCATTACCATAAACTGAATTATGCATCATGGAGTTATATAAAAGCAATTTTTATCATAGTACATTTTTGTATTACATTACATACGAAATATTTTTTTATGGCTTATTTCTAAAATCTCTTATTGTTAGTTCTTCATCAGATATCTTGGACTTTCTGATTTAATTATTAACCCGGTGGGCTTCCATTACATTAATATTCTTGTTAGCGAGAGTTAATAATAGTATGCAGCCGAAACATTTAGTAATTCCATGATATTATCTTCATATTGCTTCGATAATGCATTGGAATTTCATAATCCGCTCATTGAAATATCAAATAGGTATGTAGGCAGATAAAGCATAATGATCAACGTACTCAAATCGTTCATTAAATTGCGTTAACTTTTTAGTACTCGCAGTTTTACTCATACGTCATATATTTCTGCATTAAATTTGCATTTATGTCTTTTCATATGCATGTTTGATCATAATTTAAGTGATAGTGATACGTTTTTGTTGCAATTGATCGCGAACTAAAAATGCCACGTGGATTAAAACACGTTACATATCGCGATATTTTTTCAATTTTCGCAACATCACTCACACATCATATATTTTTTGCATTAAGTATGTATATTAGATTTTTTCATATAACCGATTGTTATATTCGATTAATCAAGTGATTGTGGCAAGTTTTTGTTAGGATCGAACGCGAAGTAGAAATATCACGTGGATTAAAACATGTCTAATCACATCGCGCTATCCTTTTAGTATTCACAGTATCATTCACCCGACATACACTTCACGCATTAAATTTACATCTATTTTTTACCATACACTGTTAAAAAAATAGAAATTTGCTTCCGTTACATGTAAAAGGTACATTAAAAATATTTAATATTGTCAATGAAAACGAAGTTACAGGTAACTTAAATTTAACGTTTACTTACATTAAATTTCATGCAAATCTACATAAAATTTAATGAAAAATGTACTAAACTTCGTAAAATTTTATGAAAAGTACACATACTAAATTTCGTGTACATGTACCAAAATATACTTTTCACAATTGCAGGTACATTAAATTTAATTTATTGTCATAAAATTGAATTTAATTTATGGAACTTAAAAATACATTAAATTTAATGACATTTGTAACAGTATACATTACAATGTGTTGGATTATTACGCATATTTATTACGACTAAATGCAAATAGACATGCTATATACACGTGGATCAAAGCGCATTATTAATTCTTGTTATCCTTTTATTTGATACTTGTATTATCACTCACGCATCATATATTTCTGCGTTAAGTTTGCATTTCTTTTTTTCCATGTATAATTACGTGTTTGGTTACTTAAATAAACATAACACGTTCAATTAAATGGCCTTATCCTTTTAATAATTGCGTCATCTATTATTACATTAAATTTGCATCTACTTCTTTTTTTCATATAATTGCGTATTTGATTACTTAAGTGTGTATGAGTACATATTTGTTACGATTAAGCTTGAAGTAGAAATATGGTGGATTAAAATGTTGCTCGTTTGAAGATCGACCGAAGAAAAATTGTGGGTGAACTTCAAGAGATTATGTTACATATTCGTATATATATAATTGCGCCTTCAATTAAATTTCTTTCAAATAAATTGATTCATGAAAAACGCCAAGTTTTATCCCGCAACCGCTTTTATCTCCATGTCGCTAAAATATATCAATTCCTATTCAGTTTAACGTTAACAGTTGACGCAGCGGCAGCAGCTTGTACGCTCCATGCATAATGTCACATCATTTATAGTCGTTACCTCGTTCTGTCTCGCGATTTTTCTCGTTCCCCAGCTGGTTCACGATATGACTTCATACCTGTCATACCTTTCACATCGAAATATCATTTGAGTTACTCAAATAAAACCGAGAAAGAGAATATATTGTTCGTCAAAATATATGGAAAAAAAAAAAATACAAAATAACGTCAGTTCTGATTTTTATATAATAATCTCGATTTTAAATTTCCTCAAAATTTGATCAGAAAAGAGTTATTTGTAAAGAATTTCTTTTTTAAATATTTTTCTCCACAGAAAGCCCAGACTCTCGTGATTAAAATTTTCTGTTAGATCCTCCGACATTCTTGCGTGATACGATAAAATTTCCGAATATTTATATGATATGTATATTTAGTAGTGTCTGTCGTTTCTATTTTTGTCGCGATACGATGGGATGGAAGTTAATCGAGAAAATCGATCACTCTTTGATTCGCACCAGTATCCACTGGGTGCTATCGCGTAAAACGCAATGAAGGGTTAAACGTAGGCAGACATACTGGCTTTTTAACATGACACGTTCTCGCGTTACCGGCAATATGTGAACATCCCGCCCACGTATATGTATATATCGTTTCGTTAAAACTCCCTTCGTTACCCTCGATATGCTTCTCTCTTCTTTTATCGTTGCTCCTCGTAGGAGCAAGATGTCCCTTCGAGATGTCGGGACGAACGGTAGGCAGGGTGAGCGGATATCCGGTATGGCAACAGACGCCTGTCTTGAGTCGGAGTGTCGCGCGCAGACTAAGAGGAGAGAGAGAGAGAAAGAGAGATACAAGAGATCGTTCGTTAGCAGTGTTGCTGCTCGAACGGGTAATACGAGGTATGGTCGCCACCTGGTATTTTCGTTCGGGTACGAATGAACCTTCGAAACTTAACTTCTTCTACGGGAAGTCCAAGTTTCTTTGCTCCTCCGGAAGGAGAGCTTTGGAACAAACACCGCGCCTAGATCCAACCGCGGATGCAAGCCTTTTCCGGCGAGCTCTCCGAGCATAATTTGAGCATGTGATTTCGAATAGAACTTTGTTAAATGGAATCTTCATTATCGCTTATTCATATTTGACGTTAAACGTTATAAAAATATTAAAATATAAAATTAATTCGTGCTCTCAATTGCAACATCGATTCCAAACTATAGACAAAATGTTTACCGTGTACGAATTTTTGACATATTACATACATGCCGATATTCTTTTTTGTTAAAAAGAAAGAACTGGAACGTATGTGTGTGCGCGCGCTTATTGAATCTTTTCACGAATAATTTCCTTTTGTACATGCTGTGACACGTATGACTTCACTCGATTCGATTTTCAAACCAAGATTTAAAATCGATAAGATCGTTTCGCTCGACATTTTGAACGTGTATTACCGATTGCACATTTGTTGAATTTACGACACAATAGTGATACGATAACATATAGCATTATGATATTTTATGTAAATCAGGTGCCCTACATCATCCCTCTTCTTTTGTTCTCTCTTTCTCCTGGATTAAGTAATTATCCTTAATTGCATACGCTTCTCTCGGTTCATCCCTTTTTCTCAAAATATCTCTTCTTAGAAATATCCACTGGTTGGCGACGACCCCATTTGTGCTGTTTAAAAATTACACTTTATTGAATTATCTGCGAGATTCATTTTCCATCTAAGCTACTGAGATAGTTCGAAAATATATCAGGAACTCGTTATATATTCGAATAAGTCAGCGTTTGATGTCGGAATTGAAACTACTGAATATATTTCTATGGTTTTAATTTTCGCGCGTTATACAAATAGAAAAATGTATCTACTCTACGCGTCAACCGTTGTCACAATTTAGCGCATTGATCATTTCTATTATATTTATGATATAAAAATTTATGTACTCTTTCCCGAATTATTTCAATCTGTAGTTGTCTCATGTACATGAACATATTACGATAACAATGATGATTCGCGACTTGATTTTCTTTTTAAAGTATACTGTATAATTGGTTATCGGAAAATTATCTTCAGGAATAATTTTAGTCTTAGATTTAGGATATATTTCATTGATATCGGAGCGTCTAGCTCCGATAGGATAGCGTAATTGTGATATTGACCCCTTTTCATATTTTTGTAGTTGAATTTACTTTTTTTTTAAGCTTTTCGCGCTTTCTTGTTAACCTTTTTTTTTTAATTTGAAGATAATTTTCATAAAACCTTTGTTAATCGATAAAAATTCTATCTGATAATTAATACGAAATTTCTCATGGATCGATAAAATATTCTTTTTGATAATAAACGATTTACTTGATTTACTTGTTTTACAGGCTTGATCTATATTATTCCGCGCTTTTTCAAAGATTAGAATTATTAGACTTAATAAATGAAAACGGGATTGAAGATTTTATTTGAAACAGTGTATTTGTAAACTGTATGAATAGAAATCTGGAATTTTATTTTAGCTTTAGACTCGTCAATATTCGACAAAATATTATGTATAATTAATCGTATGTAATTGGGTAAATTAATAATTAATTCGCAAGCTTTGAGAATCTAAAAAGTCTAAAAATATATGAGTTTTATATCTGCAAGATAATTAATTTTTATAGAATAATTATTTGATGAATATAATTGAGATTTCGAGGATATGAGATTAATCAAAATCTTCCGTTTTTTTTTAATTACGCTACGTGAAAGCTATCTTGGAAAGGGATCTGTTATATCAAGATAAAATTAATTATTACATCTCGGCGGTGACAAACACTTGAAATGAATTTAAATATAAAGAATCTGTCAGGTTTATCTGTCGATTAGCCTGATCTCTACGTGACGAATTATCTCGCTGCATTATGAGCATTAATTGATAACGTCACATGGACTACCGGCAGGTTACATGTCGATCGATTTCAAAGTGGCGATCGTTGAGATATAAAGAATAATTGTTTTGCAGCTTTGAATTTTAAGAACCTCCGTTGTCCAACGTCTATTTTCGTTTCGCGAACTGTCTCGCTCTCCATCATTTTCGATGCGCTGCTATTTTCGATTCGGCGCTCGATCGACCAGGTCACACGGTTAAGCGCGGTTCATCCGATAATGAAGATGGACTTTCCTAGATTTTCCTGAAGAATTTAATATCATTGCTACCGTTGGTTGCTGCTGCCGTGCGAGTTTGACGACGAGAGAAAGAGGGAGATGGAGATAGAGAGACGAAGAGATGAGAGAGAGAGGGAGAGAGACAGAGGGAACTCTCGAGGTATAGGGAGGTGAAGAAGGAAATAGCGAGAGAGGGATGCGACTATAACATATCGCCCCGATATTGTTATCGATCCCGTCGGTCGGAAGGTATTTGTTACGTTCATTGTTTTTCCTTCGCACCGTCGAGCAAAAGGAGATCACGAGGGCCCGGCGTCCCTTTTACAGTGCTAAAAGGTATCCGCGCCCATCATCTCTACCTGTTTTCTACGCTTTCTCTTTTCCCATCTCTCGTCCCCTTTTTCTTTCACTTTTCCCTTTTCTGGGTGTTCTCTTTCTGTATCCCCGGGAATTTCTTTCTCGCTCGCATTCCCGGTCTTTTTTACGTGACGATTTCAACACCGAAAAAAAAGACTCACGTTACATTTGAAAGAGAGAAATAAAGAAAAAGAGAGGATAAAATGAGAAGCGTTTGTTAGCAACAAGTACCTTGTGGTTCTAACATTGAACAAGCAAACGCGTTTACAAAAATTAGTATAAGTAATAAATTAATATCTTATAATAAATTTACTATGCATTAAAAACTCTTTGTGCCGAGTAGTTAATAATATTATCGACGGAAAAGCGTTTTTTCTTCTTTTTTTTTTGTTCAAACAAGACGGCGGTCGCAAATAGAAATGGGTTATATTTAATGCATCAAATGCATGGGAAATTCAGATCGTATGGATAAATCTTTTTGTGCAAGGTTCGTGATTTATTTTCGTAATTTATACTCTTACCGCGCGACTCTTGATGTACATCAAGAGCGACTGTTGCAGCATTAAATCGGTTTTGATCGAAGTAAACGGTTTTAAGCATTTGTTTTACGTTTTACGCGAATTTTTAAATTTCAGATTCAAATATAAGGTATACAAGTGATGACACTTTATTTCTATCTTCCACATTTTCCATTACGATCTCGGCGGAACGAATATAGCAAAATAGTAATATTATGTTAAAATAATGCAACGTCGACTTGGTAAAATCCAAGAAAGAGTGTCGATCGCAATCTAAATTAGTCGACAGGGTAGAGCAGAAGCGACGTTACTTTTCACGTGGCTCCTCTCGAACGCGCCTTGTAACCGAGTTACACGTCTATTATTCGTGCTTCGCTGTTAATTTGTCATTTCTAACTGAATGGATAGGTATATTTTCTTCCACGAAAGCGTCTCACCGTGATGAACATGCAGCAGTTAGTCGATCCGTTCGGCGCGCAGCGCGTCGCTCCATCTCGCACGACGGCCATGCATAGCTTATGCCGCTTAATTAAATATCCCTGTTCGCCCGAACACCGGTGGTCTGACGTTTTTCGATATTTTATATGGCGCAATCCGTACGAACAGCATATATGAATCGGACGAATCCTCACCAATGTTTGGGATGCGCTGTGAATTTTTTGCATTAAAACTTTTACATATGGAAAATAAATGTCAGAATTTTAGATATAAAAGTTTCCACGCACTGGAAATTTGTATTCATCGATTTTTAAAAGAATCAGATATTTTGACTAGTTTCGAGAGATGCATGTAATTATACAAATGTAATTATCTCGTATATAATTATTTAAAAAAAAAGAGGAATTACTTGCAATTCATAGTTACAAAGATATTTTTGTATCAACATTTGGGAGAAAAAGAAAAATAGGTATACACAGAAATAATAAGCAGATAAATGATTATTTCCGAATTTCTTCACCGTATTTTAATCTCGATTAAATAATTTTAGGATAACAGATATTATCTAGATAAGCGACAGTAATATATATGAATATAGATGGAAGTATTACAATTCGCTTTTTTAAAAAAATTGATTTAAATAATCAAATCCGACGTTAATTTTCGGTAGATAAATTATAGAAATTTTGTAGTAGAGTGAGTGATTGCGTGAGCGATTATTTTCGAAAAGCCCAAGTACCTTCGAGTCTACTTCTGTAATGAATCCGTCCCCACTGTACGCAATACCGTTGCGTATTCAAACGTATCCCCGAGTGCGAACGAGATCATCGTTGACCGCGGACCGTTTTAGGCTTATTAATTACTTATCCGTCTTCCGTTTCTCGTGTCTTCTCGCGCTCGCTCGGCGCGAAATCGATAGGCCAGGACATATTGAGCACTCGCTTGCGCTGTCTCTCTTTCTCGACGGGTTAGGTTGTCCAACCTCTGTAGGGGTACAGCTACATTGCAGCTCATGCATAATACATTACGATCCGACCTGGAGTAGATTTATATTTACTCCCGTACGGCGGATAATTCGTTAAATATCGACAGGCACCGCACAGTTCCCGCGCGAGCTTTTTACGTCGACGAATATCCGACACGAATATTCCACGCTTTGTAGATCTCTTCGTCTTATTGTACGATCCAGGCTAGTGCAACAGTTGTGCACGAGTTGTCAGAGCCTCTAAACCAGGTTTCCTTCCCGAACGAATGTCAGTTTCGATCTACGATTGGACTCGAATAATTCTCGCGGCACGGCCGAGTGTCATGAGAGAGAGAGAAAGAGAGATTTCTGAAAATCTTATAAATAATCCTTTTTATACGATTGGTATATCGTTGCCAAATGTAGAGTAACTTTTACACACGAGCAGTTTAGTTTGCGTTCAACAAAATATTATATTATTTTTATTGATATTCTGGATTTCCACGAGACCGGATTTATAGTTACGGAGAAATCCGCATGCTCTGTTAAATTGGCAGTGTAACATTTCACTGTTCTAGTATTTTACTATGTCTGCATTGTATCACTTTCGTATTTTACTATATTAGTTTCACCCTGGTTTTATTTTGTGAAAAAAAAAGAGGTATTGACTTGCACCTCCAGTTGTCCGCGAGCACAATTTCGAAATTGTTAATGATGTGTCGTAAAATTTGGCTGCGGAAATGCACATACGGGTATTTTCAGGATTTGATGTATTTGTCAGGATAGTATTTCAAATGTCGTGCTATCTAATGCCGTCCATTCTGGACAGATGAACCGCGAATGTCCGCAACTCGGACTGACGTGTTACCGCGACACTCGATATCGCCTTAGCAAATTGACGTCAATTTCGGATGCATCCGGTGAAAATCGGGACATCGGTTTTGAACATCGATCGCGTGCTTTCGAAAATTCTGTCGACAAATGATTCTGAGTGAGATCACCTGTTTTCTTTCTCTTCTCTTATCGAAGGATCATTTTCATGCAGATATTTCAGATCTGTTTTTTACTCCTGCTCTAGGGCGCTATTTCATTTCAGCGTTTTTGTCGTACGACAAATGTGTACAGAGATCCTCGGATCTCTCTATTCCATAGCCAATCAATAGGCTTGAAAAATTTGTCATACGATAAAAACGCACAAATGAAATATCACCCCTAGACTACATTAGAACTCTCTCTTTCTCGCTTTTGCCAAATATCAAACATATACCTATCTCGCTTCAAGTTCCAAAAGTGTGTACTAATTTAGCCATAGAACTAAATCTTTTATCTATTCTTTTAGGATTTTTCGTAAGCTGTGATACTGTAAACACAATGACGTTTATTCGTCTTTTAGACTCTAGCTTTATTATTATATTTAATCTCTGTAATCTACAGACTGTTACTTATCGCAATTATGGTATTTTCTACTATAGGAAAATATTTCGAAGAGATTGATTTTGCCGAACTTCTTCAATATCAGATTCTTGTCAATTTAACTAATTTGCGAATTATAATTTCATTTAATACTTTGACTATTAAGTTAATTTCAGCATTGAGCTTAATAAATTTAGTGATATTATTTGAATACTTTATTGTTTTTTAATATCTTAATATAATTTACATTGTTTTCTTAATCTTAAATACTATAATTTACATTGTTTTTTAAATCTTAAAAATATTGATTGGGTAAACAAAATCATTATTGACAAATGAGTGACGGGACCTGCGCGAATTTTACATGTCACTCAAATATAGATGACACGACAGTTAAAAAAGTGTTAAGTAAACAATTTACTTGTCGTTTATCTATTTTCATGGATATCTTACACCCTATGCATGTTGGACATAAGGTGTTATTTGAGTACAAATCGAGAATTGTTGAGCGGAAAACATTCGGATTATGATGAAGAATCCTCGTTGAATCTGATGTCTCGAGAATTCGGTCGAATGCCGTGCGCGAAACAAAGAAAGACGAGGAGGGGGGTACGCACCTCTCGTGCAATGTTACGCGGAAATCGAGCGGAAGCGCGGATAACGCCTTAAATAGAATCGTGCACTTGCGATACTTGCATACCGCGGTGCATGACTCGGGCAGTCGCCGTGCGTTCACGTACGACCGGTCTATAACACAATTGTTATTTTCGTCGACTCCAAGGCGGGCATACATACTTTGTAATGCGCCAGCTCCGTATAAAACGCAGGTCGATTCTTGAACCGTACCGCCGCGCCGCCGCGTTATTTCTGGCGGGCGAAATATTAATAAAGTGTAAGGATGCGCTACGTTTGCGTAAACACGCGGCCTTTCGCCGCTCGAATCCCGCATCGCGCATCGACTGAGGCCAGGGCGCCGCGCACCGTTAAACGCTGTATTTCCCCGTGTTTTTCT
>NW_017298300.1:740085-786245 GCF_001594075.2 Trachymyrmex cornetzi
TTTTTTTTTTTTTTTTTGCCAAGGTGTGTGTCGCGGTACACAGGTTCTCTCACACTTTGCCTCACGCCCGAAGGAAAATACTACGACGTCGTGAAAGAAATTAATTATGCTTTGACATGTGCGTCGCAAGATTGCAAATTATATGCCAAACGATTACCATTAAGCATCGCGGATTGCTTTGCCGCATATCGATTTGATTTCCTGGTGGTAATTACCATCGAGGATTAATCCTCACACGAGCGCGCGAAGATTTGAGAAATCGTTAGTGTGCAATTTCCCCAAATCGTTGTGAACTGCATTTATGCCTTTTATCATCTCCAAGCTTTATTTAAAACTCTCAATTCCACACTATTATTAATCCTAATCGGTATTCCGCTACGTTTCCTTGACTGATATTCGCACGTTTAGAGAGATATTTTGTAACTTAAAATTATGTAAGGTTGTGAAAAACATTTGTTGTATATTTTTTACAACGTTATTGAAGAAGAAAATGTATTGAAGAAAATTCGGGTCCATTGAACCGCGAATATCGATCAGGGTTAAATAGAAATTAAAGCTATGGAATACATAAATTTGATGGTATCTACCTAACTATGCAGTTTTTACTTAGTTTATTGCATTTTACATCAGCAAATCTTTGCATCAATAAAAAATCTAGAGACAGACTCTTTGTATCACATTTGTGTTGTCTGTTGTAATAGAAAATTGTTTTCATGATTCATAAAGAAGTGTGTCTGTTTACGTCAATATAGATTAACTTTAATCTCGGTTCATAATTTACTCTTCATTTTTGTTCTAATTCTTAAAACTAGAAAAAAAAATGAAAATTAAGTTGAGCCGAGATTAAAATTAATCTACATTGATAGAAACAGTCATCAAATTAAGAATAGATAGTCAACATTGAAGGTACATGTCGATACGCATTTCTTTCTTCATAACTTGCATATTTTTTTCTACTTAACGCGTATTGCATTTCGGAGTTTTAAGTAAGCTCTCAATCACATCGTCGAGAAAGGACAATCGACGAAACGGTGAAGCCAAGATTATCGTCATAATCGATAAAGAAAAGGTGATAGAGAGAAGAAAAACAAAAGCGCGCGGTTTTTTGGTTTGCGCCGCTGTGATCGGAGCAAGCCTCGCGCGCGGTGCTCCACTCTTGTTGACGCGAGCGAAACGATCACGTCGCGCACGCGTCTCGTTGCACCAGCCAGTCGCAAGAACATGCGACGGCGCGGCATGCTGCGAGGGGGCGCGGGACGAGCAACGAGCCGGCAATAAGCGGCGCGAGATGGCGCGCGCGAGCACTGGACGGCGCGATTGGCTGGCTGCCGACTGACGTCCGCGGCGTTATCGACCAATAGGAGGTCGCGCCGCGGCGACGTATCTCGGCTCTCCGTGGCAAACTTCAGAGGCGAGGTGGACCGACTGGTACACGATTACCAGCCGCGACGACTCGTTTCCCCCTCTCGCTCGCTCGTGCCTTCTCTCTCACTCCCTCCGCTCGCTCCATCTCTACCTCTCGCTCGCTCACGCGCGCGCGCGCGCGCGCGCGCTCCTCCTCCGTCCGTCTCGCTCGCACGCATATACGCACACTCTCTCTCGCTCGGTTCTCAGCGCGACTTCCTCAAATCTTTATTTCAGGCTCGACCGCGAACTCGGGGCGAACTGGTCGAAGCGCGCGCGACCGCCCCGGTTTTTTAACCGTCCTCACGGCAAGCTCACTACAAGCGGCTACCATCGTCGCCGCCGTCGCCGTCGTCGTCGTCGTGCTGGTCGTGCAATACGTCGTACATACGCGCGACTGTGTGCGCCAGGGCAGCACCCGTCGCCGTCGGAGTCGCGGAGAGACGACGCGTGTCTAAATTTGAATACGCTCCGGTAGCGTAGAGGAGAAGCAGTGCCGTCCGCGCGTGTTACGCCGTCGGAGCGCCGTCTTCGCCATCACCGTCGTGCTTGTCACGCGTGTAAAGTATATTTTAAGAAAGACGCTCGTTTCGCCGTGCATCTCTAGTCAACGCATCTAGTCCCCGCGATCACGTCGCGGATAAAAGCTAACCTATCTCTCAACCGCGCGCGCGACACACGAACGGAGTGAGCGCGTGTACCGACGTACCGACGCACACACGACCTAAGAATATATTCACCACGTTATCAATCGAGATAAGTCCCCTATAAATATTATCGTGCGAGTGATTCACGGCGAAGGTGAAGGAAGCGGAGGGAGAGAGAGAGAGAACGAACGAAGAGGAGGAAGAGGCAAGAACGAAGAAGGACTCGGACTTTGATAAAATTGGCAAACGTTTGCGGTTGATTTTTCTCACTCGATACGCACCGCGACGCAAATCGTCGACTAGCGACGGTGAACAAGATCGAATCGTCGCCGACGGACCGCGAGCGGCGAGAAAGCAGAAGCGTCGCACGCGACACATACATACATACATACACGCGCGCGCGCGCGCAATTCGTGCTTGCGAACGCGAGAGAGGAAGAGAGTAGTCCGGTTGGAGAGTGTGCCAAAGAGAGGAAAAAAAGAACCGCCGCGAGAGAGGAAGAAAGAGAGACGCAACACGACGAGAGAAAGAGAAGAGATAGTCGTGAGTGTGCCTGTCTGTCGGTCTCGTTGATTCCTCCGTTCGTTCGTCGTGGTTCGGTTCGGCGTGGTATCGGTCAGCGACGACGCGAATTGGTGTGCGAGAATCAGCATCCGGCAAGGAGAACGAGAAGGAGGAGTAGTAACGACAACATCAGCAGCAGCAGCAGCAGCGGCAGCGGCAAGTTTTGTTTTGATCGGCGAACGATCGCGCCGTCTCACGATCTTCGCCTCTCTTTCCCGTCTCTGCGTCGTGCAAGGCGCCCGCGGGGGTGCTTTATCGCGGTGTGGGGGAGGAGATATCGATCGCGCGCACGGGACCATTGACGTCGTTCTGGAGAACGGCCGAACGTCGTGAGCGAGAAAGAGAAAAAAAAACAAAGAGGGACGAGACGCGACGACGACGACGACGATACCTTTCGTTGTCGGCGACTCCCGCACGTTCTCCTACGCTAGCTAGTTGGCGGTGTGCGTTCACGTCGTCGTCGTCATCCCGCGTCCTCGAGCGAGATCGCGATCGCGGCTCGGCGCGCCGCGTCGCGGCGCCGAGATCCCGAGGATCGCCCGCTCGCTTGCTTGCTTGCTTGCTCTCCTCGGCCTCGCTCTCGTTGACGCTCTCGCGGGGCAGATCGATCGATACGCCGCGACTCAGCAGGGACTCGGCCGACCGACCTGACTCCCGCCGTCGACATGCCTCGCTGATGATCCAGTAGGCTGCGAGATCCGGTGAGTTTACCAAACGCAGTAGCACAACGACGTGAAAGAAAACCGGGTAAAAGAGAGAGAGAGAGAGAGAGTGGGAGGAAAGAGAGAAACACTCTTTCAGTCACGGTGAATCTCCATCGAGAGATCTCTCCCCCTCTACTCCATCGATGTTATGTTCGTTAGGTATGCGTGTCTTCTTGGACTTCATCCAAGAGAGACGGTCGAGACTTCTCGACCCTGCGAGCTTCGCGGAGAGAAGTCGGACCAGCCGAGATATGTTTCGCCAAGTTCTGCAATGATAATCTTCATGTTTTCTCTCACACACGTTATGATCTCTGATCTCTCCGCGCGCGGACGAGATTCAATCTCTGGCTTTATCCGAAACGCGACACATTAATCCTGAACAATTGTTCTAACTTTATTATCGCCACGGACAAGCCGAACAAACATCTTATCGTGAGATTCCAACTGTTATTAAAATTGCAACGTTTAACACCATTTTGCCGTGGTAGAAACGGTAATTTGACGACACTGAATAGTAATCGCGAGTAATGCGGTAACCGGCGATCATATCTTGTCTTTAATTCGATTACTACTGTATGCTTTAGTATTCCGCTCCTAATTCGATATCTGGGACTGTCTTATTCAAGATGTCGTAATTTCATAATCATTCCGTATTAGATCTGTCGTGGTCTGACGTTCTCTGGTCAGAATTAACAGAATGACAAGGGTATAATTCTCCTGGGGGATATATTCAATAGTATTTTATTGATAACATGAGATATGAGGAGCGACTAGGAACGATTACGATAAAATAATTAAATTTTTTATAAAGATGGAACTATCGTTTTCTACGAATGCACGTTCGATACGGTTAATCATTCTTCAAGCTGGAATTAATGCTGTACTGATAAGACAATCAGAGAAACGTATGTGCAGTATTACATTGTTTACATTGCATGTAGTAGTAATTCCTTTATCTAATTTATAGCCGGAGCTAAACGAAGAAATTACATAATTTAAATATTGCATAATTTTGTAGCTGGGATATGGATACCGGTAGAAAATGAATTCAAAATAAAAATAAAGAAGAAACGGGATTTTTCTAAAAAAAATCAAAATTTATTAATTGTTCTGTACAGAGTCCATTAAGGAAATTAATCCGAAAAGAAAAAAAAAACGCTTTTCATGTTACAAAAGATTAGTATTGTATTTTTTTTTATAATTTGCTTAAAATCCTAAAACGTAATACTATGTAATAGCGCGATTGCGATGTTCGCTGGAATCTCCCTATCATATTTCCGCTATTAAAGAATGGTTTGATTGTAGTATATTGTGTTAACGATAGATTCGCTGTCGTACCGTCGCGCGTCGTACGTTTGATATAAATTTTTTACACAAATTTACGATAAACTGCGATAAATGTAAGTTTTATTTATAAATAAACGTATATAAGGAAGTAAAGGAAAATGCTACGCATATAGAACTGGAGTAATCAGTGAGACACAAAGTACATGAAGTTGTTTAAGATTGCGAACCTCTGATTGGGGACTACTAATTCTTTTTTTCCGTCGTTATATCGACTTTGTTAGGTTGACCGAGAAAATAATGGGGACCCAGCTCGGTTCTCTCGCTCCGATTAAAGACGCCCTCCCTTCGCAGAACATGAGAGAGAAAAGAGCGCGCGCTCGGTACCTACCGTGTAATCCGAGGATCACGCCTCTGTGATAAATTATATCTCCTGCCCACGGCGAGATACTTTAATCAGATCCTTAAAACAATATTCGATCATCTGGAACACGCACGCGCGCACCATTACATTTTTATTTGGGACGGAGAAAAATGTGGAGCAGAGAAAAACTCAATATTTCTCGGAGTAGATCAATTTTCGTTCTATTTCATCATAAGATTATAGAAATATCTCCTTCTCCGATTGATCCAATTTCGCTTAATCTGTAGCTAAATCAATATCGCAATTTCGAAACGTCAACACTTGCCATTATAGTGGAATTAATTTATCGTTGTAACTGTAATGTTTCTTTACCTTGTAATTTTTCTACGATATATGCGCAGCATTCATTCCGCATGTATCTTTCGCGTGAAACACTTTCGATTGCGTTTGCGATTAAGAAACGTGTAACTTTTATTACACGTTGCGTTATTTTACTCGGAATACCATAAATCATCGATGGTCGTTTTGATCGGTTCGCTATCTAGCGCGCGAGCATCGGTGCGGAATCTGCGCAAGTTTGCACGCATAAACGATCCGACAAAGCGACATCCTAACGAGCCGGCATAGTTGTTAGTCGAGCGAAGATTCCATCGAGTAACACATACATACGCGCACAAACGTAGGTCTGAAATTATCAGCTACAAGGATAAGATATAAAGAATAAGGCATAGATAAATAGATAGATAAAGTTTATTACGTATTCTTCAACATCTTGAAATGGGGAAAAAATTTGCAGTCTGCAGTACTCGTTTTTACTTCATTTCTGGTTTTCTAGAGTGTTTTAGCAATTTTTACCAGTGCTCGGAAAGAACGATTTTGCTGAAATGTATAAAAATAATTTTTTTAAGTCTTCAAACTATTTATGTGAGAAATTCGAACAATGCTGTAAAAAATGTTGACGTTTTAGCAATTAGTTTCAGCGTCCTTGATAATTATTTTTAATCTAACACAATTATTTTCAGATCTGTATTCAACTAAATTAGATACTCGAGTAAAAACTATTCTTTCCGCACGTACGATGTATTATCATAAACATAATAATCTAAAATTAATTAATTTTTAGTGGCTCTATATATTCGAGCAATGCCGAATATTTTTTTCCGAAAATAACATGAAAGTAGTGAGAATTGACACACTTAATATTATTTTCTTTAAATAATTTCCGTTAATACTGTCATAATATATCCTGTTCACGCTGCGATTCTTAAACTTTGTCACCTTGTTGCTCGTATCTTGTTCTCATATTTCATTGTATCTCGACCTCGGCGCATCTCGCGCGATAATCCTTTGAATTTGATATTGACTCGGCTCGGTCGCGGACACAATCGCCATCCAGCGATAAGGCACAAGTTCTATCAGCTGGACCACATGCGCGCTCTCAGTGTGTGACACGTAGGTATATGTCTATCTACTAGTCAGATAGCAACGCTACTTCGATCGACGAAGTCGCATCTCGCTAACGACCGATTATTAATCAGCGCGATGTAACGAGATGCAAATGAGCCTCACGTGTCGGCATCGCTGCAACCGGCTCGCCAATGAAACGAACGCGCGATGATTAAGTACGGGCCGTTCGCTCGGCTGGAACCTGCTCTCGTGTCCGCCTTCTGATAAGGATTTCATAATTTTCAATCACTTTTTTTTTCCTTTTTGACTCCGGGGTGAAGGTCAAGCATTACGTAACATTTCGCGGATATCATATTAAAGATGTACGTACCTATTACA
This sequence comes from Trachymyrmex cornetzi, assembly GCF_001594075.2. Classification (NCBI taxonomy): domain Eukaryota; kingdom Metazoa; phylum Arthropoda; class Insecta; order Hymenoptera; family Formicidae; genus Trachymyrmex; species Trachymyrmex cornetzi. Next base: position 746,838 of record NW_017298300.1, read on the forward strand.
ACTCAAAGCATTACCAAAAATACGAAAGTTTTTACAGATTATTTTATTATTACGTTTGAATATTTTTTTGTGTACAATTTTTTTACAATTCTCTTATTGGTTTAAAAGTTATTTCATTTATTTGTTTGTCTTGATTCTTGTGGAAAATTCGCATTTTACGTATTTATAAATTTTATGAGAAGCATTACGAATTAAATTTTACATATATATGTACTTAATAAAATTTCAATAAATATTCGTGCAAAAATTTCAATAAATACTCGTGCAAAAATATGGATCTACTTACTCGTTATGTTATATTTACCTATATAAAATTGCATCAAAATGTAATAATTATACTGTCCATACGTTACACGTGTTATGGATTTGTGTTTATTAATTATTTTTCAATTATATATTATACGATCGTTGAAATTTTCTTTATGACTTAAAACTCCCCCCCCCCCCCCCCCTGAAACCGATCATGTCGACCGGCACATTTGTCTTCTTTTTCTTCCTTTTCTTCTTTTATAAAGAAAAAGAAGAAGCCAGAATGTCGATTGGCACGCTCGGCTTCAGTGGGGATAAGCCTTTAGCATTTGCTGCGACGTAATATTTTCATTGCGTTTTGATACGCCGTAAGTTACGGACGATATTATAATACGTACCGATAATAGACTTTTATATTACATCCGGATTGTTCCAAACCGTTAACCGAAGAATTAGTCCGTGGTAGTGTTTGAACAGCTGTTGGCATCCTGCAGTTAAACCTTAAACAATATTCCGCTCGAACGGAAACCTTAATTCCCTAATTCTCCAACTAATCGACTTCGAGACTCGAAGAAATTCTTTCCGCGACACCTGCACACACGATCTCGCATAGCGAAATGATCCAGCGGTTTATTTCTGATATTATCTTATTACGCATCGTTGTAATATTATGCTCACTCGTTCCTGATACCGATTTCACCGTGTCTCGGCCCTGGGATGTATAGGCCGGTGTGCAGGCTGGTGGTCGCTGACCCTCACTCCGAGTGTACGCTCTTGTATAATAAACCGAATTCGATCGCGGGAGACACGTCGAGCCGTAGTCTTTTCCTAGATCTCCTCGTCGTACATCGCCGGGTAAAGATAGCAAAGGGGGATATACATATAGCGAGCGTGCCGAGCGCGGACGTGCCGAGCGCTATCCCGCTTTTCATTCACTAGTCGCGCGCGCGCGAGTAATAATTTATCTCCACCCCCTCTCACGGTTGAAAAAGCCGTGCCTACTTCGCGGGGAGTACACACTACACACACGTGCATCGATCCATCACACGCGGAACGTCGATTCCGCGACGTTCCGCGTCCGCGACCCGCGTTCGAGGTTCGAGGTGGCAAAACGGTGATAGCGCGCGACGCGACGCCGACGCCGACGCCGACAAATCATTATCCCGCGAACTCGGAGCTTCGAAGCTTTATGCTCCCTTTCCCTTAAGCGCGTTTAGCAAACAGCTTCAAATCTTCCCCGTGAATCGGTAGCCGTTTATCTCGTATCGATATATCCTGATCCATAGAAACTATTGTTTATTTAATAATCTACTGCTGTTTACAAAACAGGGGCGCTTTTACGTACAAAATGCCAAATTTCGAAAACTTGATGTGTAATTACTCGCCATGTAATTACGTCGTGCAAAGTTAACCACACATTGCTCATAGTTTAATAATCTAATTACTGCTATTTACAATAAAAAAAAGCAAAAAGATGAAATTATTTAGGCCTTTTTTCATACGAAATGTCGAACTTTGAAAACTTGTATAATTACTCGTCGTGTAATTACGCAATCCGAGTCTCCTTTTCATAAAATTAACATCTAAAGTTAACCATTACTCATAGTCCGATAATCTAATTACCGCTATTTACAATAAATGGGCAAAGATGAGATTATATTAGGCCTTTTTTTTTACACGAAATGTCAAACTTTGAGAGCTTCTTGAAATCTTGGCTCTTTTTTTTTTATTAGGAGAAATCGATATTTTATATCAGTTATAATTGGTAATAAATGTTATGTCAAAATTTAATAGTGTCGTAAATTATGGACATGTAACAACACTCGAGAGACTTGATTTTATTAATTAAAAAGATCGCAAAGCTTTCCTGTAGAGATATTTCCAATTAAAGAGACGCGCATATCTCGTGCATATTTCGAATGTACAACACACACTGGAAACTTAATTTAATCTCGGGGGAATAAATTATTTTATGCACAGACGTTGAATAGGATTTTGAATATAGTTTGCAATTAGTATCGATAATTATGAATGTCTAGATTTCTTCACGGCAAGAATGTAAATGAACCAAATAAAGTATTGATTGAGAATAGAGCAACACATCTAATTTTTTACATTTCGAGACGTGTAAAATTGCTATTTTTGAGAAATACCCTTTTTTTTTTTTTTCCCCCAATAATTGAAGGACAAATATCAAATATTAGTTTTAGCATGCGCGAGCTTTATTTATATCGCTCAGGCAAGAATCAACAAACGTTTCGCCCACTCGGTCGTTGGTGTGTGCGCTTTGGAAACGTAAACAACGGGATTCGCGACCGATAATTCTCTCCACGCGCGCTATATAACGTCTGGCAGCTGGCGTACACGTACACGTAAAAACCCTGGCTTTAACTCGCCGTTCTAATTCTAACCCCTCCCCTCGGACTATATTTACTAAAGCTTTTCCCATTCATTGCGAGCACGCGATGTGTCGTTACGTGAATTAACGCGAAGCAACGCGGCGCGGCGCGGCGCTGCATCGCGTTTTACCCCGTTATTTTCGTTGCACTTCATTTTACACCTCGTATCAGGATCGCGTTTCATAATCGCGCACGCACGAGACGCGATCTAATCGCGCGAGTTAATCGATCGCGACGTCATCCATTCTCTTCCCCGATTTCCATCCGAAAGGACCGCAACGAACGGAACGGCGTGACGCGTCCTTTATTTATCGATGATCCTTATCTGTACTCGAAATAACGAGTAGTTTATGCTAATGCAAGTTAAACTAATGGGAACTAGAAGAGAAGATATGAGTCAGCAGAAAATTAATTAAGATAATCTGTGATCTGGATAAATTATTTAAATCTATGAATGAATTAAATCTATACGAATGCTGTAGTTTTGCGATATAAAAGTACATTCACAATTTTATACAACTGAAAATATCAATTTATTATACAAGATGATAAAAAAGTTTATGTGACAAATTTTTGTATGTTTAATTGTTTATTAAATTATTACTCAGATAGTAAGCTGACATTAAGTGTTTTCCAGTAAAAGACCCTGATGACCCAGTGTAACACGGTGAATTATTACATCCTTATTGTTAGCCAAAATTAAACAAAGATAAAATGATTACTATGTTTTGCTGGAAGGTACCAATTATTTGATATCATTAAAATCAAATAACATCAGCTTGTTACCTGGTAGTAATACGTGTTAAAAAAAGCAAATTCTGAAATGTTAATTTGCACCAAAAAGTTTTCATCGGTTAATTGAAGATCGCTCTATATTGGCTGCTGTTTCCAAGTTAAAAGTGATTATTTTGAATATTTGTTACTTTTTCTACTAATAGTCCAATTTGTTTGTTTATGTACGTTACTAATAATTTGATAAAGACTTTGTGTATTAAACTTTTTTGTCACCCTATATAATAATTGTTAGCTACGACTTAAATGATTTTTTTAACGTTCTTCGTTTATATCGTGTAGGTGAGAGATTTATCTATCTGATTTACATTAACTTTACATATTAACTTTATAAAAAGGAGACTTAGATTGCGCATTACATGACGTAATTATACATCAAGCATGTATAGCGGTATGTCGAACATACGACGAAAACATGAGAAACAAGTACGAACGAAGATGCTTTGAAGCGCTTCGTCATTCGTACTTGGTAGTTGTATTCCGTTTTCTCTTATATAATGTATTCTTCACGGTATATTGCCGTGATCAGGTATGCGTGAAAAGGTACAAATATTTCGAGTTCGACTAGTAGTCTCGTCATAAACTGTGCTAATTTTATTAATATTTGGACAGCTTTCGATCTAACGACACCCGTAGGTGAACCGTTAAAATTACCGCCGAAATGACGGCTTTTACACGTGCGAGAGCAAGAATCGATCGGTGATTTCTCCTTGCGAGTATCGCCGTCAGTTGTTTTTGTCCGTCTCATTTTACGCTTGTTACACGCCTATTGCTTTTGCGTGTTCTGCTTGTTTTCTCAAAGTTTTTTATTGGCGCTTTGCTTATTAATCTAATTTTCGCAGTTCTATTTAATTGATTAATAAAAAATTTAATCATTATTGTTTAGTTCTCTTAATGGAATTAATATATCTCAATATTATATCGATCGGAATTTAATAGATTTAATCCAGAGTTTCAATTCATTCAACTAGACGTTTTTCTCAATATGTTTTATAAATTTAAATAATGAATGTGTTATTTTTTGTATATAAATGATATTTAACTATGTTATAATTCATGATCTATTTTCTCAATTTTAATTTTATTAATATTAATATTTTTCTTTGCTAAATCATTTTATTCGATAAGCATTTATTATAATGAGTTAAGTAGATACTACGTATATATATTTTTATGTATTTATGCGTGTTCAATATATTAGTCGCATATATTTCTTTTGCTCGTATGTATTTACGAATCGTGCAACGTTTAATCGGATCCTCGTGTTGATCGATAAAGTATGATCGATTGGCAGCTGTTCTCGGTGTCGATCGAGAACGTCGTGGCGGATCTAGTGGAAAATGAAAATTCCAGAACGGACGGTAGATTGTAACAACGTTCCAACTGCCATTCGCTTCCGTTCGCACGCCTCGATTAATCGCGCTTCTCTATCATCAAGAAGACATTACTGGCTCTTTGGTTCTGTGTGTGTGTGTATATGTGTATGTGGCTCACCACATCCACTCTCTCTCTCTCACTCTCGTACAGGCTTCACTGGCAGTAGGACAGCACGCGCAAGGGGGGGATAGGGGCCAGGGGAAGAGCACCTGTGCAAGGTTGAAGAGTACACCACGACCACTCCTTGTTTGTCGCAACCTGTTAACGCGCCGCCTGTTCGCGTATGCCGGCGCGCAACAACCCTTCTTCGTCGTTCAACCGACGGGAAAACTTTAGGGCGTGTAATCCCTGGCAACTGGTCGGCCGGCCGGCCGGCCGGCTTGGCTGGGTGGCAAGCTGGGCCGACTGATCGGTCGATCCGCACCGTGATCATCCCGGATTATCGTTCTTCGTCGTTTCTCAAATCCGCTATTGAAGTCGGCCGAGACCGCGTCGGCGAGAAATCGATCCTCTGACGCAGATCGCTTGGCGAACGAGTGGTGGTGGTGGTGGTGGTGACGATAGCGACGGGAGGTTGTAGTGGGGTAGTGTACCCCGTATAATCGGATCCCTCCACGAGAGCTTTTCCCTTCTTCACCACATCGCACCGACCCAACGTTGCATCGTATGCCGCAAGGCACTCGCAAACACGTTTAACATACATATGTGTGAACAGGAAACTGATTTATTCATTAGTTTCACGGGATGCGAGCAACGGCTGTCTTTTACAGTTGCTTACAAAGTCATCCTTAATCTATTTGTTAAAAGAAAATCTGCAATATAAAAAATATTTTTGAACGAAAGATGTAAAATGTCCGTAAAAGGTGAGAGCGAATAATCGGTGTCTTTTAGTACACTTTTATGTAAAGTATATATAATGAGGCAAAAAAATTTCACATGTGTGAATAGAGAAGTTGTATGAATTTCATTAACGTTTGTTCTTATTGTGTAGGTGTTTGTTTGTCAGTAACTGCTAATGAAAGTGAATGACAACAGTAATGCGATTTGCAATTCTGCTTGCAAGATGAAATTTATTCATTACGAACCAAATTCTTTCTAGAAGAGAGAGGGGAGACGCAAATCATACGCGACAATAATAATTATCGCAAAAATAATGATTGTCTTACCAAATGTGAAAGATTGAATTGAAATATTATTACGACTTTGTTACTCTTTTCTTGTAACATTGGACGCACTCAGCGTGCACTTATATGGATATTAAAACACCCATACTCTAATTGACGTAAAGGTATGTGCGTTTAATATAAATATAAAAGCGGCGATTAACCACGAAATTTCCAGTACACTTTATTGTGTGCTGTTAAATAAAATATGTATTTTATAATTTGAAATATTTGCATTTTGACACTTAGACTTAATCAGTGTACAATGACATTTTGATGTACACCAGTCCGCATTAGTGCGTTCAACCGAATTCACTATTAGTCGCTATTACTCTTATCTCCTCCAGGAAAAAAATTGTTGTTAACATTTCCGGGGGAGACATGTTTGAGTCTAGAAGAAAAATGTAAGCGAAATGAAAACGTACAAAGTATATGCAAATAAGCTTGTCGTTATCAGTAGTTGTATATTACGTACTCACATCGTTATTTCCCTGGCCGATCGTTTGCATGGTAATATTACACGGTCAAATTACAGACACGTGTAATATTGTAGAGCGCGCGAGTATCTTTTCAATCTTGCGCGACTATTCACTTTTTTCGTAAACTCAAAAATCCTTTCACTGAACGTGACCTTCGTCACTCATTCGTATCAATAGCGATAAAATTTTTGAGCCATAACATTACCAATTAACTATTTTATCGGGCAGTGCGTTGCACAATGAGATAACAATACGAATCTTTACGTCTATATCACAGGATTGTTTCTCTCTTTCTCTCTTTAGCTCTTTAGCAAGTATTCGCACTGATGTACTTTAGATATTGCTAGTTTCACAAAGGTCGTTTCGTTAAAAACGGACGATGTGAAAATGAACGCGTGCGCACGTGTGTATTTTAGGCATATTTAAATATTATATAATAATTAACGAACTCGTTTGTGTACCAATTTGTCGTACATTCTTCTACTATGACATGTGACGAATACTAAACGCGCGTTAATAGTTTAGTTATTTGGTATGAAAAACATCACAAATTGGCTAAGAGCTTATCTTTCGTAGTTACTTTAATAATGTAGATACTCGATATTTTCCATTAGAATTTCTAACTTCGGTTTAGCAAAAGTAAAATACACTTATATATGACGTACGAATTTACATTATTCTTTCATCAAACTTTTCGTAATCGCAAACTTACGTCATCACATGTCATTAGACGTATATCGGTGTCACGAATCTTGTCTCAATTTGTGCAAATGTGTGTAAAATATAGCACGTATCGGGTCTTTTTTTTTTTTATAGATATAGACTGAGCACAGAGTAGACTCGTTCAACTATTGAGGACGAAAAGAGGAGTTTCGGGCGCGTGTAACGTCATACCTGCTGCATCGATCGTGTATTACGCAATTTAGGACACACACGTATTACACATTCAGAACACGGTAATGGCATTGAAGTAATAATCGCGCCACCCTCGTATTGGCCTCGAGAGACACGCATCGCGCTCGCCTGTCGAACTTTTCTCACGAACGTAGCGTGTCGAAAGAAAGCATTTTTCGCGTTTACCGTAGCGATAAACGTTGTAAGATTTTACAACGAAATCCGTCCATTCGCTATGTTTCTGCGGAACTTTTTATTCAAACCGAGGATTCTCTATTTACTTTATTAGATGTAGATCGGCCTGGTATAGGGCGCCCACGAACTTTTCTCCCAGACGGGGGATCGTATTTCATCGTTACATTTTCACCGCATTAACGATCGAAGCAATTAACGCTATCTGCCTCAATACAGCATATGGTTGCGAGAGATAAAGGAATCGCTTTCTATTTCCCAGCTAACGTCATTACCAATACGCTATGTGTACGAATACAAAGGCTCCTTTAATTGCTTTAATTACCTAGGCACCAATGCTTTCGAACATTGTAGGAGAGAAGCGAGATCTCTTTTGCGTTCCGTATTATACAATTCGTAATTATCTATTATTCTATTCTATCCTCTCCATGATCGCGATACGTTAGATGTATCAGTATTCACACACACTGTTTTTCGATTATCTTTGATAAGCGGTTAACCCATTTTTTATTTTAATGTATCAACCCAAACGTCTCCTGTTTCTCAACTTTTATGATAGAAATCCGCTAATTCACTCTTAGTTTGAAATATTTACAAGAAGAATTGAAGGATTCTTGACTTTCTTTTCATTCTACAAAATCTATCTTTGATATCGGATCGCATCATGATGCTTTGAATAAATCTGGTTAAGTCCGTTATTCGGATTTATTTTGACCCATTTTTATTTTTAAAATACGCTAACACACCGTATTGATTGTCGCGCTTATAAATTCATTTCATTAAAACCATGTGATATTGATGCGTATACGTTTTTAAACTGTAATCGCGCATGTAAAAAGGTACACTCTGGAAACGAAACGAAAGGCGTAAGAATTTTCTTTCTTTTTTTTTTTCGGGAAAATGCAAAGAGCTAAATGTGCGTCTCTCGCGTGATGATAATTCTATACGCAAAACAATCATTGAAGCTATACACTGAGAAAAAAAAGTTGCTGTTTCAAAAAAATATAGTTGATTCAACTAAATGTAGCGGTCACGGACTGTCGAGCAAATATTTGTTAACTCAACTAAATATTTGTTAATTCAAACAAATAACATATTTTAAATTACAAGATTTTGTTAATCTAAATATATAAATATTCGAACTAAATAATCATTACGAATTAAGCATTTAGTCAAGTTAACAACTTTTTTTTCTCAGTATAAGTGAACTCCATGATTATTTGCAATGATCGCGTCAATTAGCATCGATAAAATTGCCGACGCGAGACGTTGCTTTTCGTACATTTTGCATCACGCGTTTGTGTGCATTTGCCGCGACTAGAAAGCAATTTGAATATAATGTACGATGAATCATTATTCTCTTAGCGATCAGTTGCGTTTTCATTACTGTTTCTGACTGGATCAGTTTTCTCGCACTTCTCTTTCTGTACAGTCCTTGAACTGTATTTGATAAAAAAAATCGACAGTTTTTTAAGTAAATTAATCTTTAGAGAATGAGCGAATAAGTAACATCATTTATTTCGAGCGGAAATTTTGTTTCCATTTTTAGTTCAAAACTCGTTAAGATACTTTGGTGTAGAGATGAGATGGTCACTTCACACACCCGCTTAGGATAACTGAACTCTGAAATTTAGTTCGAAACTCGTTAGGATACTGAATTCTGATCTTTCAAGTCGTGACGAAGGATTCTTTTTGATATCTTCCCTGAAGAGAAACTACGTTAGAGTAAAAAAATATATATTCGTATTTATTTAACAACATTTTCTTTTTAAACGCGCTGTATACCTTCTTTCTGTTATTCAGCTGCACCAAAAAAAAAAATTCAGTTATCTTGTTATCTTGGAACAATATTTTTATAAGCGTATCTGTAAAATATGAGTTATCTCGGGTTAGTAAGGCAAGTGATTAACGCGGCTTTCAATTGTATAAGTTGTTTGTAAAATTGCAACGATTTTGTTAAAAAGTTGTGATCGTAAATTTTTTGTTTGCTCTTTGTGTCTTTTACAGTTACACTCTAAAAGGCTCGAGTTAATTAGAAGACACGTTACATAAGAAAGGATTAATGTTGCCGAAGTTAAAGAATTAACATCGTGGTTTAGCCACGATGCAAATTCGTTGACCCAGAGCATATATTTCGCCCGTAAAAACACCCACTGGCTTAAATTAGTTCCCCTTCCTCCCGACACTGACGATTTATTTGTGGGCCCGAAACGTTTAATTCGGTCGCGCTTGTGGCTAATTCTATGCTGTACCGTAATAGTTCCGTATTTATAGTGTATTACAGTAATATCGTGACAATTAATTTGCCGTCTATCGTTGAGCGATTTTAGAATATATTGCAATAATAATGACAAATCTTCTTTTGGGCGGTGCATTAAAAATGGATGTAGTGACACCTCGACGTTGCGACATTGTTCATAAGAGTAAAACTGACGAATCGGAGTAGTTCAATCTGATATTTAACTACTATATTAAAAATAATGTACAAACATAGCATATTATGAAACAGTACACTTAATAAAACAGATATAGTATAGCTAAAAAAACGTCGATTAAAGGTATTGTATTTATGTGCAATAAATGAAAAAATAAAAGAAGAATAAGATCGAGTTAGTCAAAATAAAAACTGTATTTCAAAAGCGATTCGCAAATTTTTTCTGTTCACCTGTGTATATAATAATTTTTTTTAATTTTGATAACATTTTTCCTTCTTTCTCTCCGTACTTTTCAAATATTTTTTTTTTTGTCATAAATGCTTCGATTACTTTAGTTACTTTTGCAATTGTCATTTGTTCGAAAGTCATCAATCACGCTACTGGAAATTATGGTCTGCCCGCGACAAATTTTTCGAGAACCGAGATAAATATTCCGTTTTTTATTTTTTTTTTTATTAATTTTTTTAGGAGAATACCTGTCACAGAGTAAACGTACGTTTTATCTCAACACTTGGTTAAAAATTCCGTTGTATTAGCTCGTCGCTGCGGTAGCTCAATTATCAATTCCAATTGAAAAACACGCTCTCCTCCCATAACAACGTCGCGCACGACATCATTCCCTTTTATTCCGCTTGAAAGCCACAATCTCGCAGTGGTAAACGATTCGACACTTTGTTTGCCGGTCCGTGGGCTCTCTGAAGCACACGCCAGCCGGCGCTTTGCGAACTTGTTCGTATACGCACGGCATCGTAATCGATACATGAAAGTGACACGCGCTCGAGTTTCCATTGAATATTAGGTTTTAAAGCGCGGTCCAGTTCTGTCGCTCTCCGCGAACTGTCGTGCTTATTTATCGCTCATAGCCTTTTCCCGTAACACCCCGACGAGCGAAACGCATTAAATCTAGAGAGACGAGTAACGTGGGAATCATTTAAAAGCCAAACGTCCCTTTCTACCGGTAACTTTTCCGTTCTTTTTTTTTTTTGTTTAAAATTTTCTCGTGACAAAATATTTTTCTTGAATAAAACCTTTAAATACTCGACGACTTATATCTTGTAAAATACAAATATATAAATTTTATTTACATAATTTACTTATTTTTGTAATCTCTTTACCGTCATGATTACGTTCCCTATTTTGACAACGAAAAAGTATAAGCTTCGTTGTTTTTACATACGAATATTATCATGTTTTTCTACATTGTTTATTATAGATAATATAGATTGATATAATTTTAATTTCCAAATTAATAAATGTGTGTCTTTTTTTGTGTTGCAGTGTTCTTAATATTCCATCCAGTGTGATTTCGAAGATTTGCCTCTTATTCAAGACGTGGTGCAACAATGGGTCGAAAGAAGATTCAGATTTCACGTATCACGGACGAACGGAATCGTCAGGTAATTTTAAATATTTTCAGTCAAACAAGGCTGACGTTTCTGTAGCGATTTAACGGCGCTCATTATTGCAATTAGTACATATTTTGGAAAGTTGTTATGGGGAAAATTGGAGCGTACAAGTAGAAATTTGTTTTTCATCTTTTATCATTACAAAGAAATATCAATTTCCGAGTATCACAAGTCAGTATTTTGAATAGACGTTTATAAATTTTACTTTTTGCTTTTCTACATAAAGTATAGAATAGTGCATAATTAAGATAATCGTCTCGGATATGAACACGGCGGCTCTATAGATACATTTTTTTCTTAAAATAAATTTACGCTCGCGATGAGAAAGAAAAACGTAAGAACGCGTATAAAAAGATCAAACTTGTTAATTATTTATGCGATTTTACATAACGTGACTGATCGGGCAATTAAATAACGATGAATCAATTATCGCGAAACGAAGAATATTGGCTGCACCTACCTTTATTAGCAGCCTTATTGACTCAAAACCTTGCTGAATTTAACCTTCGATGCGATCCCCCCTTCTGCTTTTATATGCGACAGGTGACCTTTAACAAACGGAAATTTGGCGTGATGAAGAAGGCGTACGAACTGTCGGTACTGTGCGACTGCGAGATCGCGTTGATTATCTTCAGTTCGAGCAACAAGCTGTACCAGTATGCGAGCACCGACATGGACAAGGTTCTCCTCAAGTACACCGAGTACAACGAACCCCACGAGTCTCTCACTAACAAGAATATTATCGAGGTGAGTCCATTTATCCGTCACGGATTCTCAGGATGAACGAGGATGCGCCAAGGATCGAAGTATTGATGTCGTCGCCGATTTTTTTGTAAATGCCTCTCTCTCTTTCACTAAAATTTTCGATGGGGAAAGAAATATATATCTCACGTTTATAGATATGTATATATGCCAAGGTCAAGACAGTAGTGTTGAATATACAGGGTGTATCGAAGAAGCTTGCTACGAATTATAAATGATAAAAAGGATTGAAAAGGACCTCGGCTGTTTCAATGGATTAGAATACAGTTAAATTTTATTTGATTGAACGTTACTACGTATTGAAGGTTTTTTTTTTTTTTTCAAAAATACGAATAAAAATAGCAGGGTCAATTTTCAAACATACATACTCGGGCCTTAGTTTAATGAAATTTTAACTTAGCAGTTCATAAATTCTCGTGTTAGGTGTCAAGACTTTGAAAATTGACTAATTTGAAAGAACATTAAATTTAAAAAAATAATATTTAAAAATCTGTTATAACATATGTGGTTACGCCGCGATACATGTATTTACATATAGTGTTGTTTTAAGATAACTGAGAAGTTTTGGAATGATCATTCTCTTTAGACATATTTTTTTTTAATTTTATCATATTATATTAGGTGTGTTCATAATTTACAAAGAATATAAAATCGATGTTTCACATACAATACCGTCTTACACACTTGCGGAACGCGGTTTCACTTCGATGAGAGCAACGCGATCCCTTTTTCCTTTTCTACGCGAACATAATTGCGAGAATAAACCGGGTAGGATAAGAAGCGCGCGTCTTGGTGTTAAATTAACGTGCATGTGAAGGTTGAGTGCCCTCGGGCGGTGTGGTCACGTGAACCTGTCTGCTGACACTTGCAGGCGCTCAACAAGAAGGAACATAAGGGTGCCATGTCTCCAGAGAGTCCGGAACCCGACGCAATCGAATATAATCTTACCCCGCGCACCGAGGCCAAATATACGAAGATCGACGAGGAGTTTCAGATGATGATGCAGAGGCATCAGCACAATGGCAGCAGGGTAAATATTCAAATCAAGTTAAATGTCAGTTGTATCGAGCCGAGCTTATGTTTATGCAAAAGAAAAAGTTACAGTTTTTTTTATTATGCTTACCACACATTTATGCAAAACGCCAATTAATTTATTCGTCTGAAATATCTTTTAGAAATTTTTTATAATCTTTACGGAATGTGAATATAATACCTAGATATTTCTATATAATAATTTTTGATATCGGGCTCCTTGAAACATGTTATTCAAAATATTTAAAACTGTCTAGTTTTATTTATATAAGGACTATTTAAACAAGTTAGTTAATGTCTTAAATTAACTTTATTGCCTTTGTTAAAATAATTGATATGTGAATATTATGTTTTATTAAAAATCTTAGTACGGCCCCTATCACGAGGCACAGATCAATTTTTGTAAATGTAGGTTACGATTATTTTTGAGCTTATTTTTCTACAAAGAGTGAAGACACATGTGGTAAGGATTTTTTTGTTACCTCTTTTCGAGAATATTTTTGCAGCAAATGTTACGGTTATTAGTAATTATTTTATTAGTAAATATTTTATTATTTCAAAAATACATATGATATGTATGTATGTTATAAAATTATACATATGCAGTAACAATGTTTTATGTACTATTTTCTTATTATTTATTTATCATTATATAAATTAATACAGAATTAATATATAGTACACAATTTATAATGAGAATAATTAAATAGAATTAACTTCTAAATAAAACAATCAAAACATACGAATTTATATAAAAAATTATTTCACGTGTTTCTCTTAAAATTGCTTATCCAGTTGTTTTTAGGATACTATTTTTTTCACTAAGAAACGAATTAAATATGAGTTTATATACATACACGTCATTATATTACGTGTATAAAGTTAAGCTAGAACAATAGCAAATTGCAAATTTGCTATCAATTGCTCGGCACAGCGCTATATCTATTCATTACAGGTATTATTAATTTGCATTGTCTGTTGTGATTGTAGACAATGGGACAATCGAATTATACGCTACCGGTATCTGTACCAGTGAACAGTTACGGCGAATCTCTTCTTGGATCTAGTCCACAGATGGCACATACTAGCATTTCTCCACGTCCATCGTCGTCTGAGACGGATTCAGGTAACTTTAATTAGTAACAAAAGGCTAGTGGCAAATTCCCAATATTTTCAAGAAATTTGCGTCTAACTTGATAAATTATTTGTTATAGTATATCCTCCGGGAGGAATGTTGGAAATGAGCAATGGCTATCCTCCGTCAGCATCACCATTGGGTGGTTCACCTAGTCCAGGACCTTCGCCCGCACTCGGAGTTGGTGGGGGTAGTGCAAATAAAGGCAGCAATCCGTCTAGGCATTCGCCGCAACCTCCGCCTCCACCGCCACCGCCTCATCCTCACAGGGCTAATCTTCGAGTGGTTATACCAACACCACTTGCGCAACCTCTCTCCGAAGACACTAATTATGATGTAATTGTCTCATCATTATTAACTTAAATGCGTGTTACAAGAAATGTTTACTTTAATCTTTATTTTATAACAATTTTTCTGAATTTCCCATATTTATAAATTACAAAAATTATATAATTTGCAATAATTAGTAAAACATAAAGTTAGAAATTGAATTCCAAAATACAATTAAGAAAATAAATTCCTTTTTGTCAAAAATATTTTAAATGACAGAGAAAAAGTTTCTTATTAATTACTAAAGCATATATATTGTGTGTTCGAGATAAAAAGATGTTCGAAATTTACGAGAAATTCATTTATGCTTTTAGAATGCCCATACGCAGTCTGCATTGAATACACCTGTAGTAGCGTTACAAACACCAACAGTACCAGCCGGATACTCTAGTTTTGGACCAACAGATTACTCCTCGGATCTCGGAGGCCTTGCATGGCCCACTCATCAGAGGTACGTTGTTGATGAGTTATATTCGGCAGCCACCATGTCCAGCATCAGGTAAATCATATTTCATAATTATTGTTGTGAAAGAAAGCTATATGTCCAGTTGGTATGACATACTTTCAGTTATTTTATCCTTATTAATTAATAGATGACATGTTCGGTTCTAATTGGATTAAAAAATTGAATATTGTAATAAAATATTTTTCACGTTTTAATAAATTGTATTAAATCTTATTACAACTCATTTACATACTTCAATAATTGAAGCAAATTTGAACTCAATGTACATAAGTTTCAATTAGTTTCAATTAATTTCTATTTCCTCATTTTCATTCTCGTAGTTATTTCTTTCTGTTTCTTCTCTTCGCTTGTCTCTTTAAATTTTTCATATTCATTATTACTTAATTAAATAATTCGCACGGATCTTTTACTAGTAGCTGTAATATATCGACCACTGGAGCGCTATAGTTTTTTTTCGGTTACAATAGTGTTTGGCATGTCATTAAAATTGTGAGTGTTGGATATTTTTCATTTTCATTTACAGATAGATTGTGTGCGTAGTAAAATCACACTATTATGGGAAAATTATCAAATATATTATCAAAAGTACATTCCCACAAATCACATCATGATTTGATTAACTTTCATTCATACTTTATGCATGATTGCACGTCTTCACACAAGTAGACACAGAGATGGGACGCAAAATCATAGAAAAATTATAGCTTCTCACTAAACTAGACTTGTTGCGTAAAAAAAAACATATTCACACACATATTTTCTTTTTGAATTTTTAACAGTTTACACATATATTTCCCTTGTATCACAAAACTTTTTCGACATTACAGTGGTCTTCCTCACCTAGCTGTATCGAGCAGTACACCACCACCATCCACGTCGCCTTTACCTGTAAAGATAAAGAGTGAACCGATAAGTCCACCCAGAGATCCGCACGGTAACAGTGGGTCTAATGGTGGACCCAGTAACGCCAGCAATCTACACCATACAAACTTGAATATCGGTCCATCGTCCAGTACCGGTCCACCGCCACATCACGTGTCTCATCCGGGACCTCAGACACTGAACTTGGTATCGAGCAGACCGAGTAGTAATCCACCTCCGTCCCACTCGGGTAGCATAACACCGACAAATCTACCCTCGCCAGGAAGTGGTGCAGTCGGTGATATCAGAACGAATCATTCTAGCGGTGGCGGGAATGGAGGGAACAGTTCAGACTACGAGAACGGACCGCTCATGAAACGCTCGAGAATCACGGAAGGTTGGGCGACTTAATGTCGATTAAATTGTTGCACTCATCAGTTGTTTGATACCTCCTCGACGTACAACGGCATATAAGTGCTTGTGAGTTCCAGTATAATTAAACAAACTCCTTTTAAACGTCTTTGAAACGCGTACTTCGTACTATCGCGATAACGATAGCTACGTGATGGATACGCTTCCGCCGTAACTAGCGGAGTGGAAAAATCTGTTTATATTTTGAAGCTGACACAGAATATACATTTATTTGAAGAAAAAAAAAAGAAAATACGGTGCCATAATGTTGAAACTTTATATATATATATTATATATATGATAGATACATATATATATATTTTCATGTATATAATATGAAGTGTTGTTTGTATATATGTCATAAAATTCGTACTAACTTTCGCGATATGGCATTAAGTCCTTGATGCTTATCGTACGAAAATTTATGCGAAAGGAAACAGTATGTTAGGGAATAACGCAGTACCCCCAAATTATGAAATTTCTGAAAGTGTAATACTGAATCTAAATGAGCTTGTGAGAAAATCTACACGTAGTGTAAGATTTATAAAGACCAGAACTTACCATTGCAATTCATTGTTGTTTTGTATGGTATAGTAGTCAGAATACGCCATAACCCGTTAATATGATCTCGCGCTGCAAAAATATGCTTTGTTCAGAAACATTGCCATTGCAGTTCGCAAATATTATATTCCATTAAATATATCATCAGCCGTTTATTTATGGGCAACTTGCTTGTTCGCGGAAAATGCAAACTTTCTTATTAATTGCAGTTTTCTACTTTGTTAGAATTTTATCAAAAAGAAATTTCATATTTTATTTTGCATATTAAGAGATTTTTATATTTTTGAATTAACCAACTAATTCTATTGTTAACGTGAGTTCATTAACGGTCTGTGGTTTCCGAACATATGGAAATCGGCTGCTGTACTCAACTTTTCATGATATTCTATAGAACAAGATTCGAAATTAATATATTGAGTTATATGAGGTAATATGAGATAGATAGGCATATTATATAGTGTTGATTAATTAAAAAAGATATACACACAGCGCGCGTATAGATATATACATACATATATATATATATATACACGTTATATACATTTTCCACAAGTATTTTGCACATTTGTATAAAGAAAGATTATGGAGGAAGAAAACTTGAAAACTTTGCAACCCTTGAAGCCTAAAAATATGTAACGAGAGTTTGTATACTACAGGTGTATGCCGTATACTAAAAATGTGATTAAACAAAACTTATGATAAGGAGGATTGAGTGATATTAATGTTAATAACTTTAATCGTAAATTTTTAAAGAAACCAAAATTACACACATTTCTAAATACACTTCATTATATTTGCCATGATCAATTTTATATAATTTTAACCTGTAGTTTTTTTAAATACAAAAACACTTCCAAAAGGATTGATTGTACATAGAAAACGAAATTGTTCTGAAGGTGAGAATTTAAAAAATCTTTCGTCGCAGAGATCCATTCTGTGATATGTAAGAAGTTATACAAATATATAGAAGAGATTATCCTTTTCGATATCAGAAACGCGACCTTCTCGGCCAACAATCATGTAAAGATAAATTTAAAAAGATCTTGGCAAAACAGGGTTGCAATTGTGTAACGATGTAGAATTACCTTCTTCCTGAAATCAGTAAGATGAAAATGTGTCAAGATGGTTTCAATGTATGTTTTACAATCTCAGGATGTATCCTGGTGAAAATCGTTCTCGAGAGTTGTATTTGATAAATTATTGTAATTAACGTACTAATGGAATATGCAGGTATATGAATGAATAGTGCCTGGCACCATTTGTGGCCCTCCTGTTAGGATGCTTTCCCAAATCGTATATGCAGTACAATTTGTTAATAAAGTCTTGGAAATAATAAGCTACTTAAGCGCGATATATATATACATATACGAGGAAACGATATATGATGTTGTAAGCTTTATAATGTGACTTTTTGACAAATAGCGTGGGAAGGCAACCTCTATTATAATCGAAGGTTGTACGGTGAGGTATAACCCTCGATATTCATTTTCTTTATTAATGCATATATTAGAAATGTTTCATATGACTGTACGAACAATCGGTATGTGGAATATGAAAGCGTAATGCGTATAGTCATTAATCTTAATCACGAATTTGTAAGATGATCACAAAGTGCAATCTCTTAGCCAACACACTTTTTTATCAAACAAAAAAATATAAAGAAATTGTTATTTTTCATAACGAAGAAGTAAACTTTAATGTATTAAAGATATATATGTCTCCACTAGTTATTAAACTTTTCCTATTGATACGAAATTTATTATATTTAATTGATATTTAATTGTAATATATTCTATTCATATATTACGAAAGATGATTGTATATACCTGGTACACAGGTATAAATGTTTGCAAGTGGATTTATATTTTAAAACTTCGTATTACGTTTAAATGCATTTGATCGATATGTTGAACAGGAATACGAATAAAATCCAAGGCCAATCTCTCAACGTTATTTTTTCGAGAATATTATATCTTTTATTGTGACTTTTGCATAACTTTGAACGTAAGATAAAAATGTTAAATCAGTTAATTTCACATTTTATCGGCGTTGTTATATCGGTAATTGAAATTCCTCACATATATTTGCCTCTCTCACACAGGATATAATTTAAATTTAATCTCAACGGATATTATAAATCCAAAACTTGTTAATTCTTTCTCCGAAATGCCCTATTGTGATATCGAAACTGACATGATCCTTTTGCATAATAAGTCCATCTAAGGTCATTTGAGTGTTCTGACATCAACACTTCTATAACAGTCACAGTGTGATGTGAAAAGCATGAGCAGTACTTTATATGCAAGGTTTATATGTACTATCTGATCTATTTTACCATAACATACAGTACGATAATCCATAACAAAACCCATAAGAGTAGGCAATTTGTTAAATGTACGTTAAGTACATGTACGTACACTTCAATGTATATTTTTAATATGAAGTACGTGTAAGTTATATCTGTGAGCAAAAATAAGTTGATGTAATTAAAGATGTATTCGTCTTGATCGGCACAACTTATGACGAAGGTTACATTGTTATCAACATTATAGAATAGAATAAAGTTCATACTTTGCAATTTTCACTGTTTGACTGCAAATATCGAGAACTATTTTAATTTTAAAATCATTTGAAAAATGTAATATAGACAAAACATTATCAATTTTGGAAGACTTGTATCCCAGTGACTGAAGGTGTATTTTTCTGTATTAGCTTTTTCTTTTCTTTAACTTGGAAAGTTCAAAGCGCGATCCAATTGTGTAAAATTGTGCTGACTCTTGTGTGACATATATTTTATCTAAAATATATATTGCGTTTATAAAATATTCGTTTATATCGTGTTTTAAATACTCTTTGGTTACTTGCCGTGAGTTACGATCATACAGTTGTGCCTCAAGATTTCGACAGATATTCAATACGTAAAATAATGATAATTATTGTAGTTAAAAACTCAGAGACTATTGAAATTGTTGGAACGCTGTGAACGAAATGGACCATCGTTAGAAGAGCCATACGCATAAGATAAATGAGGTCTACGAATGGTTAGACTTTTTATATTGCAACATAAATTAAGATTGTTTGGAAAAGAGGCCATTATAGGCTTTAGGCAATGTTCGCAAATAATCGAATTGCAATGCACGGCACAAGTACCAGATCACTGTAACAATGTAGCAAAATAAAATACAATGTATATGTACTAGCCACAACTGTTGTCACCACAAATATAAATAAATAAATATAAATATATATATATATATATACACAATTAAGTTTAAATACAGATTTAAGTACTGGACATATCTGTAAAGCCAAGTAGCATCACATTTTTAAACGTCATAAGGAGAGGATCGTCATTTTACTGTTACTATCTGTATCTGTGCATTTTGAAACTGAAAACGGTATAACCTGTTTGATACGTACGCAATCACACCAAAAGTTATAAGATCCTTCATATATTTTTTAACATATAGTTATCGTATTGAGTTTCCGCTTAGTTTTGAAATGCACTCTGTAAACAGATGATGAAGTGTGACGGGGGACATACTTTAAACATTATTATGTAGTTATACACGTATTTGTATAATACAATTTAAAAGGGAGGTTGTTCAACAATTCCTCAAATTGCGTATCGTACTGTTACAGTTAAATTCGAAGTACAGTTACATTGTACAATGTATAAATTTTAAATAGAACAGTATGTATACAGACACGCACACACACTCACACGTACACATACATAAAAGATTTGCATCATGCATACACAACCGGATGTATGCATATGTGGATATATATGTATAAAAGTTATTATAATAATGTGTAATAGTAATAACATACAATATTATAGTCGTGCGTTACGTTAGCTGATAATTGCGAGAATAAAGGAAAGTAATTCATATAGTGCCATCATAACTGACTAATTAAGGGAATACCGATTTTATGTTTTAAGTAGTATCATAGGAGAGTATATTTGAGGAAGAAAGAAAAAAAAATACTTACAATGTTGAAGACAAAGACTCGGTTTATGTTTGTAATAATAATTATAATGTTTGCCAAGTTTGTTACATAAGTATGAAGCCATTGAGAAATTTTATGTGCTAAATCTTAAAGACATATTTTATCCTCTTATGCACATTCAATGCCACACGCAATATAGTACTTGAGTACATAAACACATATGGTTTGTGCGCTCATGGAGACGACATAAATACGCTGCGGACACGGAATTACAAAACTCCTTTGTTTGTACGTTATACCTTTGGTGCTCGACATTACCCGGTTATTGTTATACGTTATTATTACTGATCTGTATATGACCGTGCTACCATATTGCCTATTATTGGTCAGTATAATCATTGTCAGAGTTAGTGATAAATAATGATTATTTGATAACGCTCTGTGTACATCACACATACATACAACATTGTAAACACATACACATTGTGGTTATATTTCAGTGTATCAGCATAATGATATATGATTATTACGATGTTGCCCATAGAATACATTTTACTTGGTTTTTACATTTGGCAGTATTTTATTTTGGTATTATTCCATCCACCTGTTGTATCTTTTTCAACTTGTTGCGACTTGTACGTGTAGTGAGTTCTCCCATTTTGTATTATATTATTTGTGCTATTTGAATCAGAAATCTGAAATTGTTTTGTGAATTCATCATTGCTCGCATGCCTTTGCTGTGCAATATTTTGCGATGATTTGTGTCGTCCGAGTTCATATGATCTTTTTTCATTTGATCTGTAAAATATTAATTATTGTTTTGATAAGTTTGTTATCATAGAAATGTATTTTGTTACTTATTCAAATGATTCTCATTTAAACTGTATTTTTCTAAATAATTGTGTAATATTGTTAATATGTGAAAATCCAATTTATATTGTATCAGTTTGTCCCATTGTGTTTTCTAAAATCTTTCACGATACACATGTCAAGTTGCTTAATAAAACAACTTCATTATGCTTAAAAACTATAGACCAGACAACTATTTCTATGAATAATAATCGAAATATTTAACACATTTATGCAGGAAAAATATATAAGGAATAATATAACATCAATAGTCAATATTACATGACGGTGATTAATAGTATATGTCGTATTTGGAACACTTGATACACTGATATTTTAATTTATTTAAAGAAAAACTTTTAATATATATATATATATATCTTGTCATTAAAAAATAATTTTCTGTTTACTCATTATCTTTTCTTTAATGTTCAGTATCGTTATATTTCATCGCGATAATTGTGTATATTATACGCGTGTAATTTTTATTCGTTTACACAGTTTTCTCTCTCGAAGATGTAATATATTTTTAATATAGAATTTTCTTGTGTAAATCTCTTCGTCAAATACGATATTTTTGTAATACAACGTCTCTACGCCAATTCGGTTAAACTGGATCTGTATCTCGGAAGGCGCGATGATAAGAAAGAATTTTGAAATGTTTAATGCGTAACGCGAATTTCTTCTCATAGATAACTATATCTTAAGGAATATCACTTTATACGTGATTGCAAAAGACCAATTTTTTGCGAGCGATTCGATGTCGTATGTATGTGGTTACATGTTACGCTAAATACACTTTGAAATACGAAAGATATAAGCCCCCGTTTCAAGACATTGATCCTACAATTCTGTAAAAACGTGCGTTCACAGTGATGAAAAGGATAATTAATGTATTGGCGTTGTTTTTTTCCCGAATTTACAATCTATAAATAACTGCCGTCGAATCAATGCTTTTTTCCTTTTTACCTTAAGTACGTAATCTATATTGTCTTCTATATAAAATTATGTCGATTTATATGAAATTCTATTTCGTACATATATCACAGAGAGAACGATCCTGTACTTAAATCTGGACCGCGCGATGTGATGATATTTTATATACTTGTTATAAATATGTCGAAGATCAGGTGACGAGCGGACAAATTAAGACATACAGAATTTTCTCTTTTGTTTTTAATGCTTAACAGAAAGTCATTACCAATCTGTGATGGCTAATGACTTTCGCATTGTATATAATGTGTCCTTTAATCTTTGACCTATCCTCTCTTCTTTGGACGGTCAAATGAACAATTAGCTATGTGTTCTAAACTTTAGGGATCTCGACCACGCGTTTGTGCACACAAAGTACACACTACACACTTCATATACACACACACACACACACACACTTTAAGATAAAAGTCGTATGTTATTCAGTGTAGCACAATTGGTTTGCACTGAATACCAATCTTCATTGTGACGTCCACTAATGTAATTTGCAACGATTGTAAACACGTAAGATAGACATAATTGATTCTCTCAAAGGCAAATCCGAAATGATTTGATGAAAACAATCTGTGAATAGACATATCTCGTTATCTTAATATAATGTACGAGTACTTAAATACAAATATACTATATTTGAGAGAAGTGTTTATTCGTGAAAGTATATTTTTATTTGTAAGAAGGGAATATTTAATTTTCCTAGTTTACATATGTTGCAAATAATTTGACATAGTCTGCAGATTCTGTTTAAATGTTCCGAGCATAGCACAAAAAATCGGAAGATATCTCGAAGACCAAATCGCCTTTGCGACGCTTTTTAGATAGAGAAAACGTTGTTTGATATTTTTAACTATGTTGTATTGTCTGTATCGTTTCTTTGAAATTATTACTAGCACTATAATTTACGAAAGTATCAATTTGTCAATCCAATATTAATACAGATTGTTAAAGGCCACAAAAATTTTAATGATATAGATATTCTATTCCCTGATTTACGTAACAGCTCTGCTTTTATTATCTTATATAACTTTTAATATCATGAAGTGATAAAAAAATTTCTTAAGTAGACATTCAAAATATATCGCGGACTGTTCGTTATCTCTCCCAAATTTTATATTTCTCTATAAATCAGATGAGCGAAAGATGTAATTTAAATATGTCACGAAGCCCGAAATGATCAATTCTCTCTTTCATGTTTATTTTATCCTTTCTTTTTTAGAAAAAACAAAACGCTATCTTACGTGCGTACGACCGTGTGTCTATCCTCTGTAGAAATGCCTTATTATCACGTGCCTCAATTAATATTTAAACTGTTCACCTGCTTATACCTATTACTCGTTAGTCTACGTAACGAATATATATGTGTAATATCGAGTTATTCTTTGTACTGCTCTTGTAAATATATTCTGAAGAATTAATGTCACCCTGTCGTCTATATATACTGTGTATACTATCTTGTACATTATACATTTCTACCGCTCTTTTACTGAAACGCACAAACATCTCTCCCTTTCTAAGGCCCGGTTGTTCCAGCTTCAGATAAACTGAGATAAACTATGTGATGATTTACCTATTGAATAAACAAAAGAGTAAAAGTATGAGAGAGACAGTGAGCCGAAGTTTACCGAAAGGTGGAACAACCCAGCCTAAAAGGCCTTGTAGAAAAACAGCTAAATCGAAAAAAAAAGAAAGTCACGTTTATTAATTTACTTGTACATTTGTAGCATATTTATTTGTTGTAATTTTTCCAATCAGAAAGTCTCTAAGATTTCCTTTTTTTCTTTTTACTCTTATCTATTAATTTTTATTATGCGTATCGAAATAAAATTATGAAAAACAACGCTTTAACAAGTTAATTGAAATTTTAGATATATTGAGTCATATTTTCTCTCTCATTATTATATTTTCAAGCTTGATTTTAACTTTCAATCTTTAATACCTAATTTCGAAGATCAGCAATTTATCGAGACAAATTCCTGCAGACGATTCGTTTTATGAGGCCGCTGTACTTTTAATTTCTCCGCAAACTACCCCACGCCTTTATACCGCATGCTAACACACAATCCAATCTTTTCAACCTCCGTCGCTTTCTGATGTTGCGTTTCCGCACAATTACTTTCACACTTTTCGTATGTCCGTCCTTAATTGTA
Organism: Trachymyrmex cornetzi; assembly: GCF_001594075.2. Classification (NCBI taxonomy): domain Eukaryota; kingdom Metazoa; phylum Arthropoda; class Insecta; order Hymenoptera; family Formicidae; genus Trachymyrmex; species Trachymyrmex cornetzi. Next base: position 771,722 of record NW_017298300.1, read on the forward strand.
AAGACTGACCAGCATGTACCGACATACGAATTTATTTTCTCTCTTGTAATTGCATTTTTTTTCCATTCCAGCACGATCAACGGCACGAGCGTTATTGAAATTTATTGCGCAGAAAAACCGGAAGATAAGAACTTATCCTTATTTTTGTTTGGGAAAGAAGATATATTAAACGCAAATTCCTTGTAGCTATAGATGCTAAACGTGACAATTTGAAGGAAATACGCAAATCCTCGCGTACTTTTAAATTAAAAATTCATGCTTGCTTCACGTTGCAAAATTTTATTGTTATTTAAAATTTCAAACTCTCGCCTGACGATTTACTTATTATCGATCGTCTTCGTGGTATTAATGTCGCTTTATTTCTTCTTACGTACTACAAGAGATGGCTACACCATCGCCATAGCACGTTCAAAATTCAAACATAACCTAATATCTATGCATTGTCGAATGATTTATTCATGGACACATATTTTAGTTTTAGATTTCAATCGTATATAAAACTAAATTTAATATTGTGATTTTGTAATTACGTAAGCCGTTAGCTGAAATAAACCTCGTTGTGAAATGCCGCCAAAATCTGCACTGGTAATTCATGAAAATCCTCGTTCCCTTGTTTTAAAAAATAATGTTTATTATCGAGGTTCAGAGCATTGTTAAATATGAAGCCTGTTCTTTTTGCTAAATTTCTTACATTGCTTATCTTTACTATTTCTTTTCAACATAGAGAGGAAAAATGAATCGTACAAGTTTAGCTGAAAAGAACAGGTTTATGAACGTCAACATTTATTTCAGAATTCCAACAAAAACAAAAAGAGCGCATCAGAACCATGCGTTTCTCATAGAACAGACGCTGGTAGTGCAAGCACTTTGGATCCAGAAGCGAAGGACCGTTTCGAATTGGAATTATGCTGGTGCATACAACAAATGGAAGCGAGCTTAGCTGGCGGCAAACTTCAGGAGAAGCAAGTGCAGGAACTTAGTAAACAATTACATTCGTTGAAGAGTAACACTGCGCCGTTAGTAAAAAAGAGACAAATAATGAGAAATACATTGGGAGACTATAGAGAGAAAATGGCTGAGGACGAGCGAAAGTTTAGCAAAACTGTATCAGCAGTTAAGTTCACTGATTCTACCTCACTAGAAAAGAAATCGATATTTATTAAGAAAGCTGCTGGATATAGTACACAGAATTCTAATAGACAAACGGATGATCATAGAACAGAAAATACATTACAAAGTACGGAGCAGACTGTTTGTAATAGTAATAAAACTGAAAGTCCGTTTAAATTCAATTTCTAAGCATATCAATAAAATCAACTGATATATTTATGTAATAAACCAACTTATTTGTAATGTACAGTTCTAATATTTTATACGTAGATTTGTTTTTTATTGTTTTTAATTAATCGTTCGTAAAATATAGAATATGTAGAAAAATATAAATGTACAGGTATATATATATATTTGTTTTTGTAAAATTGTTTTTTGCATGGAATTTTTTTATTATTCATAAAGTTTTATAGATAATTCATGTATTATGAAATATAAAGAAAATTAATTTCACGTAGACTAAAAGAAATATTAAGAATTTATTATAAGAGAATACCCTTTTTCAGTTTTAATAATGAAAGATATTAACAAATATGAATAAATAAATAATAAATGAATATGAATTAATATATATGGATAAATAAGTTTAAAAATTTAAAGTATAGAATATAGTGACGTAAAATATAACTTTTAAGGACGTGTATCGAGAAGGGTCCTGTGGCGCAACGGATAACGCGTCTGACTACGGATCAGAAGATTCCAGGTTCGAATCCTGGCAGGATCGATGTTTTTTTTAATAGATTTTTAATTTTATCTACATTTTGTTTTTGTATAAAAAAAATGTTAACTTTAAAGTTTGTAGATTAATAAAATTAATCGATTAAAACTTTGAATGTGTGTAGGATAAGCATGTACTTATAAAGTAAAATTTCTTTAGACAGTTTAAGTGATATTTACAGATGAAATACGTTTAAAATATAATCCCGATCAATTTTTGAATGAAATCTTATTATTAGAGATTATTTAAAATTAAATTAAATTTGAAATAAATGGTTCTAAATATAGACGCGGTTCAAAAAGAGAAAGGAATCTTTGTATATTTAATGCTAATATTATATTTGTTGTACAATTTTTCAAGCATCTTGACTATACAATTACAAGATAGAGAGAATTTCAGATTTCTTTATATTTTGCAGCCATTATATAAACTTGAAAAATTTGTTGTACGACAAATGTATTTGTGACCAGCTTTAAAATGGATAAATTAGTTAAGGCCATGGTATGTAGAAAAACTTAAGACGTGAGACTTAAGGTCCGTCTACAATACACGGAGTAAGAAGTAAGAATAAGAAATTGACCAATCACAGTCGAATGTGAGAAGAATACTCGACTGTGATTGGTCAATTTCTTACTCTTACTTCTTACTCTGTGTATTGTAGACGGGCCTTTAAGCAGTAAGCGAATCGACCTAAGTGTAAGAACCAATCATATTAAGAGGCCTGTTCTTTTTGGCTGAACTTTTGCACCAGTTCATCTTTCTTTCTCTTTTTTCCTGCTGGAGAGAAAAGGAAAAAAGATGAACTGGTGCAAAGGTTCAGCCAAAAAGAACACGCCTAAAGAATCACTAACAACAGTAACGACTATTCATCAGTTCTCTGCTGAATACAGTCATCCTCATAACATCGTTGTATTCTAAAACATATTGAAAGAAAATCTTCAATATAAGATTTATTCGTATTGCTTGAAATCTCTAAAAATTTTTACGCTTAAAATGAGATAAATTTATAATTGGCCGTTTAAACGAGAGAAAAATACTTAGTGTAAAAAGTACAAACTATGCCACAGGTCTATTATAGCGTGCAGCATATGTGTATATATATATATATATAATAATAATAATAATTTAATCGCGTTTCGTTGCGAGTTGCAATAACATTACAATAATTGCTTGCATAACGCATAAAACATGAGGCATATGAAAATCAACTAATCAAAATCCTTTATTTGACGGAAAGGAAGGAAATAAAGGACTTTGATTGGTTCATTTTCTTATGCCTCATGTGTTATGCATTATGCAAGAGCCTGTGTACCCCGCTTTAGTGTGTAGTTATCGTTCTGAATGCACCTACTGCGACTACTCATCTACAGTACTACAAGATTGAAGATTCAGTTGGATAAGTTGGATTTTGGATTCAGTTTTGAACCGGCGGCCTGATCACTGATCGCGTGATACTCCTAACATGGGCGACAACGTGGTAGCCAACGTGCAAAATCTGACCTTGACGGAGGATAAGGCATGAATCTCCCAACTTTACATACGACTTGTACTTCTCACGTTTTTTGAATATCGTTAAACTATGCAGACGCCTTTACGTTTTCACATTTGTAGGACTGTTTATGGTGGTATTAAGTGGACACATGTTCGGGTTGGTTAAGATGTTTTCTTCTTGTCTGTTTGATTCCCTTTCGCGCTATTATTACGCTGTAGCTTTTGAATTCGTTGTTATTCTGTTGTCTAACAATAAAATTGTGTTAGAATATGTCTTTTGTTTGTAACATGTAACCAACCATTGACGTCAGGATCGATAATCTGACGTAACCTATGAGCATTGTTTCACGCCAAGTGTCGCCTGACGTATAACGCTCACCTGACAACAATTCTTCGCGTTATTGAAAATTGTCATTCAAATTCGAACGGTTTTTATTTCAAATACTTTGTTTTCAGGCGAAATCAATGAAGGCATTGAAGAAGAAACATGCACCAGTGGAGAAGTCTGTATCGGAGCTTAATCCTTGGCCCTCCTATATTCAGGTAAACTTCATTAATAAAATAACTATTAAATCAAATTAATATATCAAAAATTTAAATACTTTTAAGAGTTTTCTAAATATAATTATTTTTAATTTTTAAATTGGAATATTTTTCTACGCATGTAAATAGATAAATTAAATTAATTTAAGAAATGTAAACATAAATATATTATGTAAAAGCTGATCTTTTCTATAATTATCTTTTCTATAATGCTCATTAATTTCAATATACCTTCAGATTTCTCTGTAAAGGACGAACATAGTGTGTGTTTTGTATAGAAATAAATCTTACTCTGTTATAAGCATTTTTAGCGTGTATCTTGTATACATTATTTATATAAACATTTTTATAAATTGTAATTTTCGAAAAAATTTACAATGGTGTTATCTGTGTATGTGTTGACGAATTGGTGTCAAAACAGTGAACTGAAGGTGTACTGAAATTAATAAACATTCGTGTATTTATTGATAATTCTTGAATTTAACATATAATTATTAGATCTTTATTTTAAGATGCAATTTTGTCTATATAGGACCGTATTGTATTATGGGATAAATTGAAAAAGGAATACGAGGAGACAATTGTAGCAAAGACTCCGGTGAATATAACTGTAACTTTTCCGGATGGGAAGAATGTATCCGCGCAGTCTTGGCGTACAACTCCTTACGACGTTGCGAAAAATATTAGCCAAGGATTGGCAGATAATACCGTAATCGCAAAAGTTAACAATGAATTATGGGATCTTGACAGACCTCTAGAATTTGATTGCAAACTGCAGTTGCTAAAGTTTGATGATGCAGAAGGTCAGCAAGTGTTTTGGCATTCCAGCGCTCATGTCCTCGGGGAAGCTATGGAAAGAGTTTATGGCGGCTGTCTCTGTTACGGTCCTCCTATTGAGAATGGCTTCTATTATGATATGTACCTGGGCGATAAGGGAATTTCCAACACGGACTTTCCATATTTGGAGGGTCTATATAAGAATATAGTTAAAGAGAAACAACCATTTGAACGATTAGAAATGACCAAGGAAGATCTCTTGGAAATGTTCAAGTACAATGAGTTCAAAGTACGGATTATAAATGAGAGGATACAAACGCCCACCACTACGGCTTATAGATGCGGCCCGCTGATCGATTTATGTAGGGGACCGCACGTTAGACATACGGGAAAGATTAAGGCCATGAAGATCACGAAGAACTCGTCCACGTATTGGGAGGGAAATGTTAACGCTGAGTCACTGCAGAGATTATATGGAATAAGTTTTCCGGATACTAAACAAATGAAGGAATGGGAAAAATTTCAGGAAGAGGCGGCCAAACGAGATCATAGGAAGATTGGAAAGGAGCAGGAGCTGTATTTCTTCCACGAACTTTCGCCCGGATCTTGTTTCTTCCAACCACGTGGCGCATACATATACAACACCCTGGTCGACTTTATTCGCTCCGAGTATAGAAAGAGAGGATTTCAGGAAGTGGTTACCCCGAACATTTTCAATAGCAAATTATGGCAGACTTCGGGACATTGGCAGCATTACGCGGAAAATATGTTTTCTTTCGACGTGGAGAAGGAAACTTTTGCACTCAAGCCTATGAATTGTCCAGGTCATTGCATGATTTTCGACGTTCGATGCAGATCCTGGCGCGAACTGCCGGTCAGATTTGCAGATTTCGGCGTGTTGCATCGCAACGAATTGTCGGGTGCATTAACGGGCCTTACCAGAGTGAGACGTTTCCAACAGGATGACGCGCACATATTCTGTTCTATAGAGCAAATTAAAGACGAGATAAGTGGCGCTCTCGACTTTCTGTGGCACGTCTATTCCATTCTTGGTTTTACCTTCAATTTATGTCTATCTACGCGACCCGAGAAGTTCTTGGGCGATATAAAAGTTTGGAATGAGGCCGAGAAAGCATTAGAGGAGAGTTTGAACGCATTTGGTCAACCGTGGAGCCTTAATCCTGAGGATGGCGCATTCTATGGACCTAAAATTGACATTACCATCCTGGATGCACTTAAAAGGCCTCATCAGACTGCCACGATACAATTAGATTTCCAGTTGCCAATTAGGTTCAATTTATCTTACGTTAAGTAAGTATTCATTATAAACTTAAATTTTGATTTATAAGATTTGAATATGAATAATTCATTTTCTTGTTATATATTTACAGCGAAGCTGGAGAAAAAACTAGACCGGTCATCATACACAGAGCTATTCTGGGCTCTGTAGAGCGTATGATTGCGATCCTAACCGAATCATATGGCGGTAAATGGCCATATTGGATCTCTCCGCGACAAGCGATGGTTGTGCCGGTAGCATCTCAATTCGATGATTATGCCTTCGAAGTGAAACAAAAACTCTGGGATGCTGGCGTTATGGTTGAAATCGACATCGATCCGAGTGATACTCTAAACAAAAAGATTCGTAATGCTCAGCTTGCACAGTTTAACTTCATACTCGGTACGTACTAAGCTCTTGATAAATAAAATTATAAAAGAACTTGTATTGTAGGTATATATATTATCGTTTTTGATGTTCTTGTTATCTTAGCATAATAGCCAATAATGTTTTATTACAGTTGTGGGAGAGAAGGAACGTAATGCTGGCACGGTGAATATAAGAACGAGAGACAACGTAGTACACGGTGAAATGGCAGTGGACGAATTAATTACAAAGTTGAAAATTCTGAAAGAAACGAGAGATTCTAGCGGCGAATTAAAATAAAATCTTGATTCAGCAATTTTTTAAAGCAAATTTATTTATTTTTTTGCACAATATCTTGCTAAAGCTATAATAAACTTAATAACGATATGAATCCATTTTTTACAGTGAATTCTTTTTATGTTTAAGAAAATATACATTTTTAATTTTATATGTACAGATTATTCTCTTTTTCCATAAATATGAAAATTAAGTTAGGGATTATTATTTATGTGCATTTTACGCATTTATTATCAATGTGATTAAATATTTGGTCATTCTTCGTATACATTGTGTTTCATTATAATATAGCGATTATCAATTACTATGTTTCTACATACTATGTATATATTTATAGGCAAAAGTGTTTTAATTCAATTGATTTTAATTTAATTGATCAATCGTATTATACTGGGCACATGTATTACTTGACAGAAGTTGCATTTATGCATAATGCGATTGATCAATCGTTGAATTAAAAAAACTTGATTTATTTTATTGTTACGTAATGATAATCATGGTTTAATAACATTTATAAAAATAATCCATTTCGTGTCTCTCTGATCAATATTATTTATATATGCCACAGTCAAAGTGTTAACTCACACACACAGCGAATATATAATTACTAAAGTTAACACTTTAACTGTAATATATATATATATACATGTATCATATAAAAAAAAAGATATATCGCTGTATCTTTTTTCCATATATTAGTTACTAAGACCTTGATCTTTAATTCTTTTAATATATACATTCAAGTACAACTAAATATTCATACTGCAAATATCTGGCTTCCTCCATCTCCACATATTCGTAACTTGATAAGCTTTTAGAATCTGTAAATTTAATTGCTCTTGTGCAATAAAACTTCGAACATTGTAATCTCAAAAATTTCGTTTATTTCTGAATTCTCTTTTTGCTGTAAAAGAGGGACTTGCGAAGCTGAAAGTCTCCCCCCCCCCTCTCTCTCTCTCGACTTTAAAAAGAGAGAGTGAGTGAACGAATTTTAAGTCAAAATAATGTTGGTGCAATCGGACATTAATATTACGATAAGCAAGACCAGCAAGACTGTTGGCTTTTGTGCTAGCACATGTCATGAATATTTGAATGGGATGCGCACGCTTCGAAATATCTGCACATTTTACACTGATATACCGATATTATTTATGATAATTACGAATCACGACGTCGAGTCGATATCAGTCGATATACGTACGCGCAAAATATTTTCCATCGACATTTTTTCTTTTAACGCAGTAATAATTCTTCGTATCATTAGTAACGTTTATTGCTATTGTTGTTCGCGTTATTATTGAAAGATGTATTTTCGCCGCGTACATATTATACAGTATAACATTTGATTATCGCGGTAGTATCACTTCCGGGAAGAAACCGGAGCGACATCGTGTAGTCAGTAGTGTGTGGCATTACGGGGCGAGGAACGTAACGGGAAACGGGACGTGGTGCGTGTGAAGGCGTCGTGGACTAGAACCGTCCGAAAATGACGACGGTGGCGATTTCCCCAGCTATGGCTCATAATAACAGCGGAATAATACAAGTGGTGAACGAAAGTAATCTAAACAAGATCGAGAGGTACGTATTTCCCAGTATTATTCTACCGCGAGTGCAGTTTGTCGGGGAGCGGCCGAAAGATAATTATCGATCCGCTTTACAGCTTCCTCAACGACACGGCTTACAGAGAAGCCATTGAGAATTCCTCCAATTATAATAGCCGATTATGCCGAGAACGACGTCTTCGCATGCCCTTCCTCGATTCACAAACGGGTAAAATTTACAATCGATTGTTAAATTTTATTCGGTTGTAAAATTAATTGATTGACAGATTAATAGTATTTTGATTTTATTGATTTAAATATTTGGGAAAAATATGAAATAGTTAATAAAATGGCTTTATAATTAGTCTATAAAAGTTTGCTAAAAAAAAAAAATTTTTTTAATTGTTATACTTGGCAACTCCTCTAATTGGATAACAAAGTATATCAATATTTTTAATTGAGTTAACTTTAAAATGGCACAATACATAATATTTTATAAAGAAAAATATATTAATTTATATTAATTATTGTTAATTAATTTTTATGCTTTGGTACTTATATTAATTGTTATATATTATTTACAATTAAAATCATTGCAAAAATTCAACAATATGATTTTGTTTTTAAATGATAGTATTGAAGTTTATTTGAAATCGCAGGTGTTGCACAAAATCATTCTGCACTTTTTATGTCCTCGAGAGAAAGATTACCAGGCTTGTTACATGGTCAGATTTATACTTATCCAAGTAAACGATGGCGAAAGAAACGTCGACAATATTTAATGCATTATTTACATCCAAAACGAGGACTAAGAGGAGATACAGAAGATGGAACAGAAGGTGTAGAAACTATTATGCATGTAAATGATGATAGCAAAGATTCAGTAGCACTTAAAGGTAAATAAAATTGAACATCAAATTATATGTAAACAAACTTTTATCGGTATTATAATTATTTACACGCAGTTTAATCTTTCTTTTAAATGACAAATTGAATATTTTTAGATGAACACAGTAAAGATGCTTGGTATTATGACGAGCAAGATATGTTAGACATGGATGCCTATGAAGAACCTGATCCTGATAGCGATTATGATTATGAAGAGAGTTACAGCAGTAAACGAAAACGCAGAAAAACACGCGGAGGTGGTCATCATCCAGCTCGTAGTCATCCACCTACCACAGATAGTCCAGGCGGCAAACGTACAAAAGTAAATTATAAATTAAATATAATCAATATAAATAATAGATACTTTAAATGTAAAAGTTCTCATATAATATAATAAATATAATTATAAATAATCTGATACATTGATGTGTGATTTTAATAATGTTTTATTTAATGCAGGGTGGTGGCCGTGGACGCAAAAAGACCAACTACGACTCTGTTGACACTGATAAACCGTTCGTTTGTGACCGTAAGTTTAATCATAGATACAACTACAAATGACCACTTCCTGTTATTAGTATATTATAAACTATTTCTATTATCGTTATTATTGTTTTGACTATTATTATTATTATTTCAAATAAGTTACAAACGGATGAATTTTTTGTTAAAAAGTTTGTTAATTTTGTCCACCTATATTCATATCAATATATATTACATCTTAATTATGATATAGAAGAATCTTTATTACCTTGAGCTTTTCATTATGATATAAAATATGAAAATTTGAAATAAATTGTTGAATATTGCAGTTGAATATATGATAATATATATAGTTTTGAATATAATCTTGTGCAATGGGATAATCCAGGCAATGATAATTCAGATACGTAACAAACTATAATGCGGGAAGGTGCTTTCTAGTCTTATTTTCTCATTATCGCGGTAACTTAATATTGTTTGTTCAGAGAGATAATATATATTAGTAAGTATTTGTTTCAAGTCCAAATAGCAACACATACAAAAATTTGAACATATGGATTTTATTTTGCGGAAAATCTGTATTTTATCATTTTATTTTGTTCTTGAGTATGGGCAATCATGGTATGATTCTGAGTGCAAGGCAGAGACTAGTCGTTTGTTCCAAATATCCAAAACTTTGTGCATAAAAAGTATATGCTTTTTCATATTTATGCTCTTAAATATTTCTCTAAATTTACTAATTGAATTAAAAATAATTAAATAATGGATATAGTCCAAACATTCCATGTAAACAGCTTATAATTATTCCGTTGTGTTAAAATTGGAGATTTACCATATTGCAGTCTAATCGGACTAATGTTCTATCATTCAACTTTTAATAACAATACTTCAATTTGATTAAAACCGAGCAAATTACTAACATACGGTATTGTTATGTCAATTAAAAGCTTGATTTTTACTTGGTACTTTATAATCATCACGTAACATTTAAATTCATAATCATAATAAAATTATTAAATCTTGAATCTTACTAACTTTTGTATAAGACATATGAGAATTTATTATTATGTCGTTTTTCGAGAAATAGCTCACTTATCTACTCATTATGCACAAATTTATGGGATTCGATTATATTTAGCATAAGCAAGCAAAAGAAAAAGATAAAAAAAGAATTAGAATAACTCTTTGAACAATTTCGATATTATTTGGAAGGAGTATAATAGTCATTACTAATTTGGTCAAAGTTTTCCAGACATAAAGTCTATGAATTAACTCGAATGTGCCTGCAATCTGTTTACTTCTTGAAACCACTCCTGTTAGACTAGCAGATAATCTAAAGACATTTGGTCTGGTTGTACTACGCTCATATTCTAGACACAATTTTAACAGAGTATTAAACTCATTTGTTGACTATCGAGCTGACATTACCGGCCCAAATATCTTCGGACTAGCTCTACCTGCAATAATAACAGAGCAAGAATGTACTGGCTCACACTGTAGCGAGCTCATTCTGTAGGAGTACAAGCATCAAGCCTTGCATCGTATTAGTTTTGCTTCTTGGGCTGGAACTCCTTCACTGCTTGTCCACATATAGACTCGTAGGTGGATAGGGATGTGTACTGGTGCGGAAGGTGTGCAAATGCTATCCCTGACCCCGCCCTGTCAGCTTTACTCTCCCGTATTACCTCCCTTGATCGTCCGTTAAACAAAAGGTCTGTCTTATCATTGGACGTTGCATTGGATGGATTGCGGGAAAACAGTATTTGCACTTTTGCAGTATGCAGCGCACGGTATAAGACCAGACCCGGTCTGGTCTACCATTACGGTCATTCCCACTCTACTTCCTCCGGTGATCCTGCTAAGGAACTAAGTCCCAGTCCTGCCGAAGTTGAACCTAGGAGCGTTGCAGACACCGCTGCTTCGAACCAGCCAGGTTGGAGCCAAAATCAGCTCAGTTTTCTCACTTTCCTTTAAGTCCGCGTTCCTTACCTTGCCTTTAACCATCGCCTTTCCTTTTCCTGCCGCCTCCTCCATTTGCCATTGTCTTCAATTTTGTCCTAGTCATGCAACTACTCATCCGATAACTTATCCCAATATAACAATTTAATATATATATATATATATATTTTTTACATGTACTGCGAATGTGTGTGCATGCATTGCAAATAAGATATCGTGACATTTTTCCTTTTCTACTTTTTTAAATTGATATTTTTATAAATATGTATGTGTGTGGAATTTATACTTTTTTGCGATGTTGATTATATAATGTGTCAAGCTATTTATATATCATATGGATGATAAGTGATGTTCAAGCCAATGTGGTATAAGCGATTTTATTTTGCATAATTATTTATATAGATCTTCTTTACGTATATACATATAAGATATGTTTTACACGTAAAAATTGGAATGTTTTAATGAACGAAGCGATAATTATTTGTGCTGCATGTATTTTGCAGTAGCATGCTTTTGAGACAGAATAGTGAAATGTTTTTTATCTCCTTTTATGTATAAGAAAGAAGAAAAAGATCATCCTATAGGTTGGTATTCTTCGACGCGATTACGACGTCGTGACTCTTGAGCGTTTTGTGTGTGTGTATGCGTGTTTCTTTTTCATTCTCTTCTTTTTCTTTTATTAATAGCTCTTTTTTTTGTATCCCTACTTAGCATGATTATAGTTTTTACGAATGAGTCTAACAAGTGTAAGAGCCTCTTCTTTTCTTTGCTATTTTGACGCTTTTATTACTCCTAGAGCGATTTTGGCTTCGATTCTCCTATTAATGAATGTTGAGGCTTCGTTGAAAAATTAAATAGGTATCTTTCAAGTTACTAAGTAGCTCCAATATGTTTGAAAAGCCGTTTGTTTATATCTGTCTGTACTTGGAATCGATATATCTCGTCGTTATATCTTGGATTTTGCTGCTGGTGATGGAATGTACTGATTGACATATGCACTTTGTTATACTTACATATAATCAGATTTGTTTTCTTTGTTGTAACAGTCGGTTGAGTCTTGTGAAATTTAGAATAATTGATTCCGTTATATGAAGATTGTGATAAAAGACAAATGGGCATTACAGACTGCTTATGTGTATATTATGTATGTGCACATAACAGATGTAGAGCAATTAGTCCGACATTATACAGAGTGTTCTACTTGTAATTGTTACTTTTATCGATTAAGTCGATTTCTTCTACAAATTTTTTACTTTTTTCATTATAACTATTAATAACTTCCATATTAAAAACTATATTAATAATAATTCTCGAATTAAAATTAACACACTGGCCCGTATTCAGAACGCGCTTTTATCGATAAAAGCGCACTTTTATCTCTGAAATTCTATAATATGCGTGACGTAAAGTATAGTATGTTAGCGTGCTAACATCGTTGTAAACGCGTTCTGAATACGGGCCATTGTCTGCAAGTTGTGATTCAGTTTTTTCAATTTAGCCTCCATTTGAATATCTGAAAAAAATATATATCCAAAAAATGTACATGTATACAAAAAATGAATGTATTGTAGCATTCTTCCGATTTTTATCTGCGTCTCTTATTGTGAGATGTGATAATGGAGTTAAAGGATTCTCTGTATATATTCGGATCGGATGAACTCATTGTGAGTAGTGTTGATACAGAGAGTGTTGTGCAGTACCTAAGTACTGTAACTAATTGTAAGTACAAATTTACGTACCTAGGAACTATACTGAGGTACTTTTTTGATACTTACAACTAGATACCATTCCTCATGTCTGGTACCTATACTTAGGCACATTTTGGATGATACTTTCCTGCACTAAGACAACTTTGCTACACACAAGTTTGTATTATACGTTTTGAGATAATTATATTAGAAGATCAATCTCGAATTAACACCGATATTTTTAAGTCAATTTGTTATATCAAATCATACAGAGTGTTACATATGTTTTGTTAATTTAATTATGATTTCTATTTCAACTTTATTTGATCTGACATTAAAAACCGTTAAATTATACGAATAATGATTTAAAAAATTAAGATTGAAATATTTACGATTTATTTTTTTATGTTATTATTCTATAATAAATTTATTTACACATTCAGATACTGTGAGTTGGCTTTTTTGTAGGCATTTTACATTATTAATTAATTTAATTTATTCGAGCATTTCGTATCGCATTGTATTTTTAATAATGAGTAAGTGCTAATAAATGGATTATTTTTGAATAAAACTAATTAATGGCTTTTTATAAGTGTTTGTTTTATATTTTATATTAAACTTACTTGCATAGAATATTTATGTTTGTACATATAAAATATATGTATAATAAGTAAATATTACTATATCAAAAGTAAAAGTAAAACCTATATCTAGATACTTTTATGGTACATTTAAGGTACGTGTACCTAGGTATTTTATTTTTCTAGTATTTGTACTACGGTACATTTTTTCAGAGTACCTGTACCTGTACCTAAGTACTGAAAATAAGAGTATTTTGCACAACACTGTCGAATTGCCTCAGATTCTATTCCGGGAATATACTTGGCCCTTGTAGATACGCTTCGACATAACTGAATCGATTATGAACGGATAAAAAAAAGAGAGAATGAGAGAGAAAAAGAGAAAGCAAGAAAGACCGAGAGAGAGAGAGAGAGAGAGAGAGAGAGAGAGAGAGAGAGAGAGAGAGAGAGAGAAGAATATGAATTTGTCTATTGTCTATTATATAAAGCCAGTGTGCATGGTCATCAGCTTGTGACGGCAAAGCGCAACTGGGTATGTTGATCGGTTTGTGATCAGGTGGTACACGTCGGGGTCGTCAGAACGCTACTTCCTCGAATACCTCGAGTCCTTCCCCGGCGGCGCCTACCGCCGCACCCACTACGGGAACGGCGTCGCAGCCGCAGCAGTCGCAACAGCAGCTGCAATCGACCGTGCAGACGCCCGTCGCTCCGGCGTCACCTACCATCCCACCGACCAAGGAAGATCATCTACCGACGGCGTCTTCGCCAGGCGGTACCGCCGTCTCTTCGCTGCCGCCCGTGGA
>NW_017298300.1:786360-809131 GCF_001594075.2 Trachymyrmex cornetzi
GGAAACCGCAGGCGCCACGGGCGGGCCACCCACACCCGGAGGACCGTCCGCGGAGAAGAAGATCGGCGGTGGCAAGTCGTCGGCAGCGCAGCCATCCCCGTACTGCGACTTCTGCCTGGGTGATGCACGTGAAAACAAGAAGACCGGTGGTTCCGAGGAGCTGGTGTCGTGCAGCGATTGCGGCCGCTCAGGTAAGCCAGAGGAAAAGATGAAGCGCAAGTACACCCGGCGAGCGAATCACAATTAACTCGCACTGTCGTCGGCGTGCGACGACAATGATGATTACTACGACGACGATGACGACGACGACGACGATGACGATGACGATGACGATGACGATGACGACGACGACGACGACGACGTCGACGACGATGACCACGATGACGATGGTAATCGTGTAGCCACATGTATTTATTGAAATCAATATATTTCGGATCGGCACGGCGGTGAGAACCATACATTTCTACGGACGGTACTTCTATTTTCTACGTCTCTTTGCGAGCCTATCGCGCACTGCGTTCTGTGCATACATAGCCAAATACAACTCAAAAAAGAAAAAAGAAAGAAAAAAGGAATCACTTTGTTGCAATATCTTGCGTACGCTTCCTCGCGATACGCGCGAATGTGCGAGGTGACTTATTTACGGGATGTACATGATTCTTAGACCTGATCCAGCAATATAAGATTAATTTTAATTTTCATTCAATTTACTGTTTATCATTTTCTAATAGAATTAAAATTTTAAAAGTTAGAAAAAGGAAACAGTAAATGAATCTCTACATTGGTGAAACCGAGTCTTACTGATTACTTAGCGACGCGATGATTTAGTCGGCAGCTCGATGACGATATTGAAGCGTTACGAAGAATATTGGGTATATACATATATATAATGTATATATACACGTGTTTATGCTATATATAATCGTTTATACTTCCATGTTTCAGCTGTTAATATCGTGAAAGACATTAAGTAATTCGTTAATTTTACGAGCAAGCAAGCAAGCAAGCGTACGTGCCCTTCCTTACGCAAAGAGGATCTCGCTGTTCTTCATTCGTGTATTCCAAACGTACCTACAATTGTTAAACGTGCAATCGAGATGTTTAGAATTATCTGTTACATTTGTATAATCCTTTTTTGCTTTTTCGTTAATGCGTTAATCACGAACGAACGGTATATGTACGCGTAGCCGTTAAAAGTGTGAAGTGTCCAATTATCAGCTTTTACAGATCACGTCTCTTTAATATGCCTTAGATTTACCGAGATACGGGGGATAACTTTTTGAGTTGTATAGGGTTACAGTTGTCGCGTGACGCATTTTGTCACTGCCGCTGAGGGTAGTAGAAAGCCTGAAAGCCATGCTGTTGCAACTGGGTGCAATAATTAAAGAAGAGAAGCATTCAATTATCTGCACAGTGTAGATCAAACGGTTACGAGCTTTACATACACTAGTCAAGGCGAGGAATACAAAACATCGTTTTGTCAATGGTGCAACTTGTCGCATCTGAGTAATAGGAATTTTCAGGAATTCCTTTACTACGCGAATTTGCTGTGATTTATAGTATCTCAATGATTAGTTCTAAGATATATTGAATCGGTAACACGTAATTATTACGGGAGAAAAAAGAGTGTACGAAACTAAAAAGTCTTCATCTGAAGTCAAATTTTCGTCGTGTGTGTGTATGCGTGATTGGACATCGGTTAGCAAATCGATCGTCTGTTTTTTTCGCGGAATTTACGCAAATTTGTTGAAATTCCTGTTGCACAGTACCACCAGAGCACGTATTGAGGAGGATGTATTTGTCTTCTGTTTGACAGTGTATTCCGATATTTTCGTTATTGTGTTAGAAATCAAAAGAGAAGGAGGCGACGCACGGCGTGAGAAACGCACCGGCAGATTTAGAAGAATTTTAGATGCAATATATATATATATATATATAAATATATATACATATACTTTATATATCCAGCACAATCATGAGAATCGTTTTAATGAAAGCAACGTATTTATTGTAAGATAACGAGAAGTGTTGATCGCGTCACATTTCAATATTTCTACGTTTTCCGAACGCTTGTAAATATAATACTTTGGTGGCTTTGCGTTTGTTGAATATTATGAGGTTTTAGATGATACGAGCTAAGAGCGCAGCGCAGAAAAAGGAATAACGAAAGAGAAGAGAGTGCAATTCTAAGGATCTCCGTACCTTCCGCGACTTTGAAAGGATTTTGAGTAAAAGATTAAGTAACGACCGAGTAGAAATGATGTTTTATCTATTACGATAATTTCGATTGGTACTTGTTTAATGACTCGTTGATGTGTTCATTATATTTATTTTTCTAATTGAAAAATAAATCTCTCCGTATCTCTCAGAAATATTGAGCAGGGATTCGTAGAAATGAGAGAGACGTTCGCTATAACGTGAGATATGCATTTTACATAGCCGTGTAAAATGTGCCGTGTAACAATCTTTTGTTGAATAGCAAAACTGTGTATTTTGAGTAACAATTTGTCTCTCGGACAACTTATTACTCAAGAAGCCTCATTTTACATTCTCACATAAGCTAGATTACGATTATTAATGTTTTCCATGTAGAGCGCTTTATGTGAGATGGTATTCTGAGGTAGAGAATTTATTTTTTAATTGTATAACATAATGTTAAATGTGTATCGCGGTGATGTATCGGATTTCGTTGTAAAGATGAAAAAAGTAAAAGAAAAACGCGATCGCGCGCGTTCTTGTTTAATCAGAACTGCTCGTTAATTTTTTCTAATATGTCGCACATTCCATTGTATCTGCCGCTCTTAATTACCTTTAGTTGTGGGCATTAGCTTCTCCGACCTAATATAGTATACCGCCCCCTTTGCTATTACTGTTATTTGTAATGACGCAATATATTTATTAAATATTTAACAAACAAGACGAAGATAATGGGATAAAGCTACATTTACAGACCATAAAAAAGAAATTCTTTTCACTACCGAGTGTTTTAGTTAGGTATCTTTCTAACGATTGCGTCACACATAAACGTGACTAATATCTTCTTGTAGAAATCTGACATAGCTTAGTTTTGTACAAGCTTTGATACTCGTACAAATATCATTTGATTAGGGATAACAAGATACCGTGTACGAAATTAATGTAATACCTTATGAGTTTTTCAAGCATAGACAGCGCGAGAATGGCGTTGAAACTATCTTTGACTAAACTCGAATTATTTTATATATTTTTTAATTATATAGGCATATTGCAGTTTTATATGTCGCTTACTCTACACTTGTACGCTACACAAGTTGTAACGTCGTACAACTTTTTTTTATTTCCTACGCGTATAGACGTGTGTACGTGTACGCTGTTTTTTTATATTTCACTTTTGAAATCTTTGGAAATTATTTACAGCCGTGAACCAATCGTCTTCTTTAATCGTAGAGTTTCATGTTTACAGAGTACTTTTTAATATACATATATTATGTAACTCGAGTATAGAAGGCTATCGACAAAGATATGTTACAGCTTCTTTACATATAACGTACGATACAACGTAGAATATTCTATTATTTAACATGGTATAGTTAATATGGCAGACTAGAGGGTACTACATTTCAGTTTCTTGTATAAATTAATATTATATTATCCCTAGATTGTCGTAAGAAAAACTCACATGGTATAAAAACAATGGAAGCATGCAGATATATAGTTCCTCCTTGTTATATATAAAATTGAAGATTTGTTATTAGGCAGTTTTAATTAAGCAATACCCAATGAGGCTTATAAATATAGTATTTAAGTCACACTAGTTATATATAAATATATATATATATATATATGTGTGTGGCTTCATATATATATATATATGTATATATATGATATATATAAAAAATGTGATACGTTATATGAGTTGCGTGTTGTGTGTATGACAATGAAAGAAAGAGAGAATTTGCGAGAGAACGCGAGGGAGTGAAAGAGAGCGAAAGAAAGAGAGAGAAGGAGCGAGGGAGAGTGTGCATCTGCGACGTTTATATTGTGCTGCGCAAGAAAGAACGTGAACTATTCCAAGGTACGCCCTGCTATTACTTACCACCTATTATTCCAAATAATAACAGTATGTTCAAAATGCAACATCAAAAAAAAAAAGGAAATTACAGATATCATGAAATAAAATATTCTGTGCGGAAACATGAGGACGTATCATTATTCCGGACGTTTTTAGTGCTGAGGAAAGGTGAAAGACATATAGAGTCGTACTTTTGTGAATCAAATTTCTCATGCTCTTTCTTTCTTACATGTATAAAAAAAAATTTGATTTGACGATGTGACGATGAGAAAGCATCGAAAAGTAAATGATTTATGGAAAAAAAAATTAAAAAAATGAATAGCTTGGAGTTCACTGTTCTTCGGCACAAGATAACTGTCCTGGCACCTTTCTACTCGCATCCCACGACAGTTTCCTCGTTCCATCCCACTACGTGTTCCTTGACGTGCGTACGTTCTTGTTATAGGGCATCCAACTTGTTTGCAATTCACTGCAAACATGATCGTTTCTGTTCGCAAGTACAGGTGGCAGTGTATCGAATGCAAATGTTGCTCTATTTGCGGCACTTCGGACAACGATGTAAGTATCTATTCCGCAATCTCTTTCGCAGGATCTCGTAACGCCTAAGCAATGAGTTTGGACGGTAATAGAAGCGCGCGAGCGAATAGTACGAATAATACAGTATTGATCTAGATTTCATCGTAAGAGAATTGTTGAATTATTGGAGAATCTTTTCGGATCACGTTACATCATGTTTACGTTTTTATAAACAATTTTAACTCGTATCTGAAATAATTCTAACACTTATTCGTTAAAATCGATCGACGGATCCGAGTTTAACGCGCTGTCAGACGAATTTATTGGCATCGAAATTTGCAAGAATCGTTGAAAATGAATGTATTAATATTATGCGCTTTACACGACCATGGATTGATTTGATATTAACGGTATATTTGGCGAACTAAAATAGGATCAGTTGCTGTTCTGTGACGACTGTGATCGTGGCTACCACATGTATTGTCTGGCTCCGCCTCTTGCGTCACCTCCCGAGGGCTCCTGGTCTTGCCGCCTATGCATAGCCGAATTTCATCACCGTGATTAAGTCCACTTTCATAGATAAGTCACGGAGCTATCCATTTGCTGTGGTATAGCGGTCATCGTATTAGGAGAATTAGGAGAGTATTCACGGGCTCATCCATATACTATAGTATTACTTATACGGCGTTTACACACCGGCAAATTTGTTCGAGAAGAAGAAAAGAAAAACTGAACGGCAACTTCATCGATTTACTATTTATTACGAAATTTGCATTGATCATCAATTACCCGGTTAAATTAAATTATGTTAATGATAATGATAATGATAATAATAATAATAATTAGGAGGATACGTTTATATAGCATACTACATTAGATATCTCAGGCACTGGTGATCTCAACGAGATAAAGATGTAAGGAAACGCATATTTATAATTTAACTGAGGTAGCTTCTACGAATAGATGTATAAAGATATGCCGCAACCCAACTGTTAGCAAGGTTCCGTAAGTGGAACGGAGACAAAGAGATTACTAATTTTAAAGACAAAGACGGAGTTCGATTTACCGATGATGTTAGATTTTACATTCGTACTGAACAAAGTGTATTTTTTGCTCATTTTAGAAACTGACGCGTGTGTATATACACTCTACAGCGATATTACTAACTACATGAACGAACGAAACGAACGATAGAGATTTAATTAAAGATCGCTAAATAGGACAATACTCTCCTAGTTCTAGATTCTACTCTACTCTTAGTCAATGATATTTGAAATTTTGTTGCTTTCCAAACTTTTACAGTTGCTTAAATTTAACGAAAATTTGGCGATCTCTCGAGTTTTCACATTAACTCTTAGCTCCTCGCTATCGACTTGGCTCGGGCCGCGTTTCATAGAAAAAAAGAATACGGAAAAGAAAATGAAAGAATTCATATTCTAGATCATGATATTAATAGTATTTGTTCCATGAATAGTGATAAATAGAATATTATCTGTTTCTCTGTATGTATCATGATACTAAAAGCTTTTACACATAGCTATTAGTAGCGGACATAGCTGTCATATACAGACTTGCAGTACTGGAGGAAAATTATATTCTACATGTTCTTCGTCATTTATAGCTCAGTATTTTTATATTTTATATATTAAATGTACTTAATTTAAGACGGCGCTGTGGGTGATATTTGGTATATATATTCGTTGATTAATATAAAACCTCATTTTTCAATTTATCGATCTTATATTACCGCCTAATTGTATTATCGTTAGATACACTCAAATTTCTATCAACTCACTCTTAAGTTCTTTTTTTTTTCTAATTAGAGCGACGGATTTATATTTTATATTGCTTATTTTTAACATCATGTATACAAATTTGAAAATAAACATTAGTTTATACAAACCGGATTATTAAGTTTAGAACAGTCTTATTGCGTGCCATTGTATACTTTTTATTCAACTCTCTCTTTCTTTCTCTGCAGGAGAAAGAAATATAACAAACAATATGACTCACGAACAGGTGCTATATTTCAGGGATTAGCTTTTCTTTCGAATGTTACGATTACTTTGTAATATTGGCAGCGATGTTTTAAGCCAAGGGGCACTACATTCTACGATTATAGTAAATAATTATTATCCACAAAATGTAATGTAAGATATTAAAAAAAGTTAGTAATCCGAAAAATATAAAATTTTTCATAAAAATAGCATTAACATAAATACATGTTGGATTGTTTATTTCAAATACTCCCATTCTCGTTTTTCCATGTAAATAAAGAAACGTATGAAATATTCTTGCGATTTTTTTAGCGCATCAAACGATAGCTGTAAGGCATCAATTGTGTAATTTATACTTCCTTTAATCGATCTCGACTAGGATCTCAGTCAGATCTTTCCGCTGCAAATTGGGTACAGTGGCGTCTTTAGCTGGATAACCGACCGGCAGAAGTAACACTAACTTCTCGTTGGATGGACGTCCAAGGATATTGCGTATTGCTGGTCCGCAATTCATTGGCGTAGATGTAAGAGTCACCAATCCGGTATACTATATTTAAAAATAGTGTGCAATAAATTAAGTTAAATATAAACACAATCATTACATAAGTGAAGTATCACAAAGTTTATGAGATACAGTTCGTAATGACTCGTTTCAAAATTTTGTTAATAATTTTTGATCGGAGATCATTTTTTTCAAATCGATACTTCCTTCTATTTGATAAATTACTTTATTTTAGTTATATATATTTGATTTTTAGTTTATATATATTTGATTTTTCGTGAATCGTGAAAAAGATTCTTCACAGAAAAAAAAGATTTGTTTTGAGATAACCTTTGATACAATCAATACAATTATATAATAAATTAATAATGATAAATCATATGTATAGATTCATGACTTTTGACATGATGGGAATCGTCAAATTATGTTCATGACTCGTGAAATTGTCTTCAGTGATATTAATGACAAGGACATATTTTAATTTACCTGTATAGCAGTAATGAGAATTCCACATGCGATAGAAACGCTCATTTCATTATAATAATGAATCTTTTTCTGTCCATTTGGCAAAATGCCATAAGTTTGCTTGAACACAAGTATCAAGTACGGAGCTGTGGTGAGGTATTCCTTTATCCAATTAGTCCTTAGCGGAGATAAGTCAGTTGTCCACTTTATACCCATCCTCTTTTTGTAATTGATTTTCTCCTCTTGCTCTACGATATCTCTGATGTTTGATTTCGTAGTTGGATCGGATATCGCAATAAAAGTCCATGGCTCTGTATGCGCGCCGCTGGGAGCGGTACCTAAATAAAAAAAGAAGTATTGTAACTTGAAAAAATGAGATGCGTATACGTAAGTATATTGAATCAACTTGTTTTAAGTACCTACTTCTAATATTCTAGAGCATTAAAGTTTAATGTCGATATTTTAACTTATAATTTATACTCATAAATATGAATCATTTTTTTTTTTTATTTTTATTTCTACAATAACTGTTCACATCTTGAAAATGTTTGAAACATTGGATTAAAATTTTTTAATCGTACAGTGTTTTCTGGGTTTGAATTTTTAATATTGGAACAGATTTTACTTGATATAAGTATCACCGAAATACCTGCGGCTCTTATAAGTTCACGGATAACTTCCTTCGGAACGGGATCGTCGCTAAAGAATCTTAAGGTTCTCCTTGCTGCAGCTATTCGATAAAATTCTGATGCATGAGCTAATAATTCCTTTTCGGATTTCCGGACGTTATGGTATGGTATATGCTTAAGATCGTGTGATAAAGCGGGCTCCACTTCAAACGATCGTTCATTCACTTCTGGAAGATAGTAATATAAAGAAATTATCTTATCAAAATGCTCTTATCGTAAAATGTGTATAATTAACATATATACTACGGACGAATTGATAAAGATACAGCAGAGAAAAAAAATAAAATTCAAACATTGTATTTATTTTGGCGGAATAAAATTACAATATTTAATATACAATATGAAAAAAGGATTTTAGGTTCTCTTTCTAAAATCGAAAACGGAATAAGAATCACATTATGCAAAATCGCGAGATGGACTTTTTTAACACTAAGAACTATCGACAATTAATTATTTTAACTATTTAAATTTATTATTATACTGACTTGGAACACAAAAGTTAATAGCGCTACAAACTTCAAAATTTAAGTGGCTCTAATTTCATTAAAAATAAAGAAATTTATCTAAAACTTTGTTCTATCGAATGGTATAATTGCTAATTTTTTAATAAAATCATGTAAACATGATCCAAATGAAGTAGCGCTACAAATTTTTGTTTCAACTTAATTATTTTTAAAAAGTAAAGAATAAATGGCAAAAGTAATTGATCAATTTATATACTAATACATTACAACAAAAGTCGAAAAATCTTTGAAAAAGCACTGTTATAAATTACATAAAAAATAACAAATCAGCTATTTGGATTGCTTTTTGATAGCTGCAAAACGTAAATATAATATTATATAATTTCTGATCATGATTAACTCAACAAAACTTAGCATATTAATCATTAATTTTTACTGTCATTTCCTTAATTATCGTTATTACATCCTTTGCGATATATGAATCTTCATCACTTATTGCAATAAAGAAGCTGATTTTAAGATTTTAAGTGAAAAGGTCTAGTATTTTCCGCCGTCTCTTCGCCGTTTTTTCCAAAATGAAACAAATATGATTGACACTTGTACTCAACGTCTTATATACGTAAAAGTATATATCCGCTGCGACATTACTTTCACTTGATTCCGTGGATTTCTCGGTTAATACACTCGTCCCACTTTGCACAGTTCTCTCAACCAAATGTTCAAAGAATTTTTTTAACAAAATGACCGACACGATACCAATGATTATGTGATAAAGGTACTTGATCGTGAAGGGCAAATATTCGGCGAACATTTCTACGCACAATGTAATTGGTTATACGACTCTTCACATGTTACTGATTCACTATCAACTATCGAGTGAGACAATGCAAGTTGCACGAAAGATAAAGTAAAATGACGTCAATGACTGCATTCAGTAAAAACGCAACTGTTGCAAAATTGTTTAATACAATTGACTTCTCACTGGATAAATGCATCAAATCGGTCATGTTACAAAATCTTACAACAGTTAAAGTGTAAAATTGCTTTTTTTGTTAAACACAGTCGCTATCGGACATTCACCACCATCACTTAAGAACATCGAATATGTACAATTTCAATTCAGGCGCGAGCTACGCTGCGGGAAAAGGAAAAGAGTGGGGATCTTTCTTTTTCCCTCTCTCTCCGTTCTTCAGTAATTAAAGATTTTTCTCAAATAATACATTTTTGACGATAATTTTGTGATGAATTCTTGACATAATGACAATGATATTAAGTAATTTTTTAGTTAAAAAAGTACATATAAATCATTATTAATTATATCATGAATGATATTTAATGTCATTTTGATCTTATTATGATTTTGTATTCTACCTGTGTATGACCTGATGATTACACAGCTCGTAAACTATGATTTTCGTTGACCATATTTAGCAGAAAAAGTAGCTTTGTAACTGTTGTAAGATTCTTTAATATGATTGGTTTATGTCTCTAGTTCCATTGCATGGATCTAAATGTAAAGTAATCAAACCCTATATGACCTAGTATTCAATATTCATTGTTTGTAGGTACAGAGAGAAACCTGTAACTAATTACACGATGAATTCACCAAGATAGCATTAGTAAGACATGCAGGCTATCCGTCTGACTCGATTGCATTAGTATATTGCTCAGTGGTTCATTCTGTTATACTGTCAGTAAAGCAAAATGCAGTCATGATGTAATTTTTCGTAGATATAAGTAATTGTTTTTTATAACTACTAAGAGAAGTTATTAATTTCTGTAGTTTATATTATTGTAGCTCTGTATTTATACCTTTACAACAATGTATTTAATTTATATCTTCATCACACACAGGACGTTTTGTTTTTAATAAAACAGGAGAAATATCCTTTGTAAGGTAGAAACAATATGGCCAACCCAGATATATTGAATGTACACACATCGATTGTAATGTTTTTCTTGGTATTTCTGTTATTCCAAACTGTATATAGATTTTAATTCATCTGCTAAACATCGTAGAGATAAGTAAGTAAATAAGCGATTATTTGGAAAATAGTTCTTTGTGTATTCTTACATGTCAATAAACACGTCAATATGTTAATAAACTTATAATCTTATAAAAGTAACACTGCATCACTTTATTTTCCATTTTTCTAACATTTTTTCTATAAAAAAGAGGAAAACATATATATTTAGACTATATTGGGTACACACATGTGTACTATATACTTTTTAAAATCTTTACTACAGTCATATAAATATTTGAAAAAGTCCCATACTTTTTTTTATGTTCAGAAATGTGTCCTTTTTGAATTTGATCAACAGTTGTCAATTTTAAACTCATGAAAAAAATTTTTTTAATCACAAACCCACATAAATAAGGTCCTGTTATTTTATAAGTAATTAATTGTATTAAAAAATCTTACAACAGTTGCAAAGTCCTTTTTTTCTGCTGAACGTAATCATTATTTATTATCAGGCGAGAGGTTAAAAAACGAGCGATATTAATGTGTTACTTTAAATTACGGTCGACATTAAACATTATTACAAAATATTTTTGGCTTTATTATGAAACTGCTGGCCAACAGAGAGAGGATTTGCACGCCTCCTCGTTTACTTTCAATATTTTGTCTGTCCTCCTAACGGAAATATTTATACGCCTTAAAGGGACAAGCAACTTTTTATGCTTTTACAGAGGAAATGATGAATTTTTCTTTAGAATAAATGTGTCTTATGAGGTACAGGTCAGACTCGAGCGACTGTTTTTTAAGAATCAAAAGTAATAATATAATGATTCTATACTCCAAAACGTCCTCTCCAAGGAAAATTTTACTCGCTAAGATGTAATATATGTTACGTGTCCTGTATGTACATTTCGAATAAAATTTTCCTCGAAAGGGTTTTGGAATGTGGTCCAAATATGGAAGAATTTATACGTGCCAATTGGCGAAACGAGAAAGCAAGTCCGAGTGACAAGATTCTATCCTGTTCCAGATCTCGTCTCTTAATGATACTCGTTTTCTCACTTTTTTTACTACCTATTTTAGGACTTGGTAGTCAACTGATGGAAGAGAACGATCGAATAATATAGCACAAGTATGGATACTCGAATTTGATATTTGTATCACTCGTGTCAAATTTCTATCATAAACTTTTAGTTTTCTGATTATAGATATATTAGCTGCACCGTAAGCTGAGTTTATTAATTGTGACGATAGTTATTAATTGTCTCGGTTCGTTGAGAACTGAAAATCGTATAAGAGCGTTTCGTTTGCATTTTAAACGCGTTTCTCCCTCATTTGCCAAATACGGCGACTGAGAATGTAATTGAAAGAGAGAATTAGTTTTCTCAGAAATTTCTAATAGCTTTATACTCTCTTGCTCTATTTACATAATATTACATAACTTTGTCCAGCAACAGATCGATAATATAAGGGTTATAAAAGAGAAAAAAATTATAATAAATTAAAAAGTTTTTCATAGATATAAATTTTTTATTTATTTAGTAAAAATAGATTTTTATTTATTTAATATAAAATAAGAGATTTTTTTGTATTACTCTGTATAAAACTTCTGCGAGAAAATTTCCTTAGGCAGACTAATTTTATAAGCCTATTGAAAAAAGAAATACGTCTTTCCAACAAATAAACTGACGTCATTTGTTGTCATTTTAACGTCAAATGACGTTAAAGACCCCATTTTGACGTCAAATGACAACAAATAACTACGTCAGCTTGCTTACTAAGTTATCGATTCTTGCATTTTCTTCTCGTTATTTTTATATAATTATTAACGAATCAATCCTTTGACTTGTGTACCAATCTGACAGCGCATTTTCTCGTTTTCTCTCTCGTTTTACGATCACAAGGTGATGCAACGTGCGCCGTGTTGACCTTGATTATATCAATAAGGAAAAATCGATACATAGAATTAACGAGAACGCAGTATACAATGTCCTCCTCCAGAATCGCAGAGGATATATTCCAATTGCATACAGACCTTTTACAGAAGAACAGAATAAATAATATCAGAAGCTGCGTTCGACACTTTAGAACTACCTCATATAAGATAAAAAAAGCAGTGAGAGAGATAAGAAACCGAGTACGAAATTCTCGAGAGAGCAGGACCGTGTCAAGCATTCGGTGTGAGTGAGAATCAATTAAATATAATAATTTTCAAAAACTCAATCAAATTCTGCTTGACAAAGTATAATATTATGTTTAAATTTAATTCGTGTCTGAGTACTGTCTTTCCTGTTACCTTTTATTTCATCGATTTTGACATTAAGTATTCTATTAAATACACAAAGCGATTGGCTGGGAACAGTTGTCTGTGTTGTATCATTATACCTATGAAATATGTATCACAGCGATGCTTGGAATGGGATCATTACACTTTGTTTAACTCTAGCTCAGCGATTATGTATCACAATTTAATGAAAATTATAAAAATAAGCAAATTCATTCGAACATATTCATAATAATTCTAATTAGTTAAAACCTATAATATATAGTAAATTTGCTCATTTTTGTATTTAATTTTTATATATCAACTTCGTAGATCCAGTGGCAATTTCGAATAGACGTGTTACATTCGCCAAGCATATTCAGAGAACGAGAATGGATTAAAATGAATTGAAATTTTATCTATATTCGAATGCGTTTAAATAAAAAAACTTTTTTTGAATTCAATTAAATTCAATTGGATTCTATTGGATTCAACTAGATTTAATTTGGATTGGAAAACTGCATTTCCTATTCAAATTTTTGAATTGAGCAGTATTTATGATGCACTTAAAAAAAGTTGATATTACTTTTTTAGATTAAAGGGTACAGAAATGTGCTTCATGCAATTCCTATAAATGAATAAAAATACATTGGGATTGGAAAAGGACTTCACTTTAACGTTCCTGCGATATACTTTTGAAAATCTGAATCCATTTCCATGAATTTCAATCCATTCTCGCTTATTTACGGTATAAACGCGCCTTGACCATTATACAAGTCAAGTATAAACGTCAAAACAATAACAGCAATTCCATAACAGATGTGCATTTTATTGAACGCTTTTATATGTTACAATTAGTGTATATGTTGTACGAGTCAAGTCGGATGCTTTCCGCGTGCCACACATTGAATTTACCGTCAGTCCTTGTCGGAATGTTCTCCAAGAGAACTTTGTTGAAAAATACTCGAGTGTTTACAAATCTCCGAGAAAAAAAAAATCATCGTAAGTTTGTTGAATATCTGGTGAACAACAACGATAAAATGATCGAAGGTACTTCGGAAGTAGGGTATTGTTCGAACGTAATCTAGGAGGAGGACTTCGATCCGGACAATCGCGGATGGCGCGGATGGCGCGGAGGTACGACGGTACGGGCCTGAGACGGCTGAGTGGTCAGCGCGCGAGCAGCCAATAAGCGGAGGCGCTCGGCGGCTGCGCGAGACGCGTGAAGCGCGTAGTAGCGAAAACGTGCACGGGTCCGGCGACACGGCAGACACGGCTGTGCGGGTTCCGTTCCGTCCGCACCATTCGGGCGCGGCGAATCGGGCGGTTTACGGAAGGTGATGATGTGAAAAGGACAGCGGCACCGGCTGAACGTGATTTTCCCCGTGTCGACGAGGCGCGTCGTGCCGGTGCGCCCACAGCTGCACCTTCTGCACGCGCAAAAGCTCTCACTCTACGTCGTATTATCGCGTACTCCGCACAACTGAGCGAGCGCGCGCGCACACACACGTACGTACGTACGTACGTCGTCCGTCGTCCGTCGCGGGTACACGCGCGGAATTTCCACACGTGTGCGCGTAAGCGATATACACGGAGCGCGAGAGAGACGTTTCTCTCGACAATCCCGACGCGGATATAGGCGTGTGTACCGCGAAATGCGCGTCGTCGAATCAGCGATTCGAGTTCGTTCCTGATCGCGACGTCCTGCAGGAACAACGGTAACGGTGACTGGTGACAAGTGCGCGACGTAGGAAGGAAGAAGATAGGAACAGAGAGAGAGAGAGAGAGAGAGAGAGAGAGAGAGAGAGTGAGCGAGAGAGTATGGAGAACGCCATGCAGCCGCTACTTCCACCGCCACCCCCACCCGCTTTCAACATGCCACGGAGCAGCACGGAGCAGACGGTCACCCACGAGTTAATATTTGGTACGTCCATTGCTTTCCGTCACCTTGCAAACGTTCTAGACTGTTGTAGACGTCAAAGTCCGCGGATCAAGCCCGAGGCGAGATCAGGCGAGATTTCGCCGAATTGCGGCGAACACGCGTCAACGATATATATCCTTTCTTCCGTTCGATCGCGAGCGCCAGAAGCGCGCCTCGCGAACTTACCGAAATCGCTGTCGGCTCTTTGCGTTATATTTCACACGATCGCGAATATCGTTTTACGGTGCTTCATCATTCCCGTATCACGGATCACATTTGAACCTGTTTCTCAATAGGTTCGTTTTTTATTGCTGCACTAGAAACTAGACGTTGCATTGTAACTTTCCCAGACAACACAAAGTCTAAAAGCAGGACGTAAAACGTCTTAAACCGTTTTTAAGATGTCTTTTTCTAATTCTTTAGAACTAGAGAAAGATGAAGAATTAGTTGAATCAAGATATTAAATTAAACCATTGGTAGAAACGAGCATAAGCATTTTTTGTAAAAATGTTTTAAGGCGCTTTTGTGAACGTGTTTTTAATGTTCATATTTATCAATATAGATTAAGCTCGGTTTAACTTATTTTTTTATCTTCTAATTCTGAGAATCGAGATTAAAGTTATCTACATTGGTAGAAATGGATATAAAACGTCTTTGTGTTTTAAGAAATTTTGTGTCCCGTTTTTGAACATGCGTTTTTGTCTGAGTTTCTTCTCGCTTTTGTCAAATGTCACAAACATATGTACAAAACCTGTTTTGCTGCAAAAAGAATACATTATAAGTTCAGCTTTAAAAGAAAAAACAGATCTCATGATAACTGACATCCGAATATGTTGTATTACGCAATCGTTCGACACGCGCCGCCGGCGCCGTCGCGTTTTGTACTTTGATAGAAGAGCCATAGGGTAATCGAGAGAAATATCAAGTGTCGCTTGTAGACGTTTTGAACGAATAGCAGCACCGTCGACGTAGCGCGCGGCATAAAATTAAAACTTGCGACAAGCGAAGTTTTTTGCGACGGCTGGCTTCGTCGGCCTCTCGCTTGAAAATCGTCTGAAAAAGAAAAGGACGAAGAAAGAAAAAAAGAACTCTCGCCGTTCTCTCTCGATGACGCGTCTCTCGAGATCGCCTCCGAGAAGGCGAGAACGCGCGCGGCTTCTCGCCTAGATGAATAGGCTCTCTCTATATTTAACCGTACAGCAATATGTAAACATAATCGGACAGCCATTTTAGAAATTAGGTCTGATCTATCAAAAACGCTGTCGCGTCGCCAAAAATCATTCTTTCGCGCTCGTTAGATCTGGCAAAGACAAAACTCTCAGCCCGTTTTTCGACGATGATTTCAAGAATCCAGAAGAGCCATTCTGTAATCGAAAACAATTATCAAGTTTGTTTTTTATTGCTATATTAGACTGCACTAAAACTTTCTTTCTCACTTTCGCCAAGCATCAAACATATACCTATCTCACTTTAAAGATGCATCAGGTATATGTCTTTACAAACAGTGACTGTAATTGGACTGTAATTTATATTTTCTGTGTAAAAATGAATGTTGCGTATAACATATGAAACAGTTCAATATTTAATGTATTTCGGAATATAATTTTTTATAATAAATTTTTTCATTTTATATCTTAATTATTTTTTAAAAACACACAAACATATATACTTTTTATTGAAATTATTTTTTATTCAGATTTTAAATTTGTATATATAATGCTAACTTTTGAATACAATTGGCTGCGTTCAACAGAAAAAGCAGCTTCGCGATTGTTATAAGATTATTTAATGTAATTGGTTTATACATATATATACTTAGGTTCAATGAAAGAGAGAAGCACTAAGGATAAAATCCCATTATGTTAGAATTTTACAACTGTTGCAAAGATGTTTTTCTGCTGAACGCAATGTAGAAAAATCTGAAATTTTTCAATGATTTTTTGTTTTGTTAAAAAAATATATGCAATACATTCTTATGCAAAGAAGTATGCAGCTATATTTCACATCTGTAAAAAAACAGACGTCTGTCTCATAATAATCACTAAAATTCTTTAAGCTCTCTTTCTTTTTCTTGTATTTTCCAATCTTTTTCAGATGTGAAAGACACGAGCGTCGGCTTTTGTCGAAAGTTGGTACATAATATGAAAGTATCATTCGGATTACTAATATACGCCTTACCTGATTGCTTTACTATCTTTATGAAGAATCTTTGTCGATATTTTTACAAGATGAAATATTGGTCTTACATGTGTCATTGAAAACCCTGCTATTTCACCTGCTCATGTTAAGAGTTCATTCCTCATGCTCTTCTTCTTATTTCAAGCAATATATCTCGTTGACAACGGTCATTCGTTTAGACTTGGTCACAAATATTCAATATTTTAAAGAAAAATTTCTTGCCAATCGGCAAAAAACCTTTTTTTGCGATTAGTCAAAACTTTTGTCCTTTTTGTTATCACTCATTTCTTCTCATCTAGTAACTGATACCTGAAAACATACTTCTGATCTTCCAAAGTAACCTTTTTCTAAAGCTATTTCTTGCAACGGACGAAGAAAGAAAGGGCAAACAAAAGTTATTGCTTTATAACTTTTAAAGCGTTTCCATCCCTAAACTATAGATAAAGAAATGGAGAATCATCGGTTAAGAAAGCATTTTAAGGTTATCGTCTTGGCTGGAAAGCTATTGATAGATTTTTCATGGCGATAATATGCTTGATATTTATGTGTCATAGTTTTAGATTGTACTTTGACGAAAGATATAATTTTTTTTAGATGTCTCACGTATCACTGAAGTTACATAATATCATAGAGATACTGTGAAATTGCTTATCACCAAGGCAACCAAATATATTGCATGCTTGACCAGAAAAATATTTATAGCTTCATCGGAGAAATATTATCGTTTATTTCATGACCTTTAAATTTTTTTATAATACTTTTTCCAAAATATGACATGTTAAACGATTATATTAAATTGTACTAAACAGTATCAAAAAATTTCTGTCTTATTGAATACTTAATCACAAATTTATTAATATTAATATATGTAACTAAAAACTATTTAAAAAAATCTACTGCTGTTAATTTAATTACATTAAGTGCTGTAATTAGATTAAGTGCTTGATTTAATAAATTTTAATACTATTATCACGCATGAGTATGCCATCTTAAAATAAGAAAAGAAAAAGAAAAAGAGAGAATGGAAGAATTGAATGCGACGATCACATAAGATACAATCAAGTGCACTAACGCGGTTATCGTAATACAGTGTAATATTACATCGTGGACCGTGAACACCAATGATTAAGGTTCAGCGTATCTCGACGGTTCTAACGTCGTAGCCGATTATTTATTCAACAACAGAAACGATGTGCCGCCACCTGTTAAAATGTATACGAACTCGTTGAGGGATATTCTGCGTCGTTCCTCTTCCTTGCCGCCTCTCTCTCTCTCTCTCTCTCTCTCTCTCTCTCTCTCTCTCTCTCTCTCTCCGCTTTCGCCCGTCTAGATCTTTCTTTCAACTTTTTGATACATATATACTTTATCTGACATTTAATTTTAAATGTTACTTGAGTATCATACGGTCGTTATTATTCACAATTATTCAACAATTACGAACAACAATTATAAGTTTTTGCGAACAAGCCATACAAAGAGATGAAGGAAACTGCAAAGTCACGAAATGATTCAGTCATTCGTTACTTCTAGGAATCTCCTAACTCTATATTTGGAAATTGAAAGACGGTAAACAGTTAATCAAAGCTAAGAAAATAAGCTGATGGTAGAATGCAGTGGATGAAATATATTTCAAAGTTTATTCGATTATTTTTAATTTTAATTTGTTTACTTTAAGAAATTATTTAACGATTCATCGTGAAAGTTATTCACGAATGTCTTTCGAAATCTATATGAAAAAAATAGTTTTGCTAAAATTAAAAAATAGCTACATACAAATCTAAAATTAGCTACATACAAATTTAAAAATAATTTTATTGGACCATTAAAATAAGTCGTTGTAGGCCGTCAAAATATGATGAATAATGCTGCAAAAAGATATTCTGGCAATCAGTTTGAGTGTCCTATATAATTATTTTGATAGTTCGGCAAAATTATTTTTAAATTTGTATCTAGCTAAATTTTTAGATACCGTTAATAATACCGTTTTTTCTGTGTATCTCGTCTAATTCTTCAACAATTTTATGTACGTTTTGCGTACAATATTTGTATTAATGATAATTAAGCATATTCATGTTTGGAAGATCATTTTGTTCATTTCAGCATAATATTAATACATGGAAGAGACGATTTTACAGAAGTATCTAATTTACATAGCTAGATACACATTTGAAAATAATTTTGTTGGACTATTAAAATAATTATGTAGAACGCACAATCTGGTTGCTAGAATGTCGAAACTTTTTGCAGTCTTTTGCTCGTGTTTGAGAAAATTGCTAATTATTTTAAGAATTCAATATTATTTTCAGATCCGTATTTAACTAAAATTTTTATATATATGATCAAAATCGTTCTTTTAGGGTATAATAATATTATTCGAAAGATAACGTTATTAGTTATAATTTTCTGATATATAATTGTTTATTACATATCATTTTTATACTTAATTTTCCGTGATCTATATTTTGATCTATTGTTACTTTTGGTATTTATACGAATTTTTAGATCGCAGAAGAATCCTATTTATTATTTTTCTTCACGGAAAATTACAAATGACCAAATGTCGACCATAGTTGCTGTTATCACGCGGAACACGATTAAGTCGCCTTGGTTACGAACACACCCGCGAATCCTGTTCTCGCTGAGAATGAAAAAATGCGTGAAGCCGGTCGTCTTCGATGTCGGGTTTTCGATAAACGATATCTCTGGAGCCGGTTCCATCGATGTTGGCTTCCCGAAGACAAACCTGCATGAATATTATCCAATCCACCGCGAACATCGTCGTTAAATTGCGACTTTTTGCCAGCGAAACTGTCAATTGGTAAGTTGGCGAGATGACGAATTTTATTTCCGATTCATCATTTATATAATTAATTACAAATAATCTCTCGTTACACTTACTGTCACTGAAATAAAAAATATTTAAACGCAAAATACTTACGCATAATAATTACGAAATTCTTGACAAATATAAATAATTTTAAATATATGTATTTTTTAATTTTATAGAAAGAAGACTTGTGTTAGCGTTGATTGCAGGTAGCAGTTCACCGTAATTACGCGAAACAAATGCTGATTTTTCCAGCCAGAATTTCAATTAGTGTAGCCAGACTCTTTTCAGTGCACTAAAAGGGAAATTCCATACTAACATACTATACCACTGAAGCCCTATGAAATATTTACGAAAGATCAAAGGTAAACCAGTTCGAGCACGATGATGATTTTCTGAACTTTAATCCCGTATGCTTGAACACTGAAGCGAAGCGCATTATCGGCTTGTAAATTTATACGATTGTAAGCGATGAATTGAATAGTTCTGTGTCTCCATAAATACGTAATATTAAACTGCAATATTGAATATTTCTTATAAATTTTACACCTCATTTTAATATCATTGGAAAATTATGATTCTTTTTTATTCGAGAAAGTTTTTTTTTTTTAATTTTAAAATCTATTATACATATTTTCTCCAGGAAAATTTAATATATTATACATCTTTTATTGTACTATTATGTTTTGTCATGCTATTAAACGTTAATAATTCATAAAATGCTCACATTTCTCTCTTCTATTATATTTTGAATTTTCTGTAAACGTTTAAATTTGATCGTTTCAATTGGTAAATTTTTGAAAGAGAATCGCAACGAAGCGCGAAACTCCGGCAAAAAATCTGCAACTATATACAGAAAAATATATACTGTATTTAAATATCAATTACTTGTTTCAGGTATTTCAAAAGTTTATATATCCGCAAATCCATCATAAATTTATCATAACCATCAAATTTATTTAAAATATTCCTACAGTTTTCGTTCGACAACTTTCATGTATACATCACGAGTCAACATCTGCTTGATAAAGTGTGTTTAAAGACAAAATTCTGTATACTTCTCGACGCATCGATATCTTTCAAAACACATACAATTACGTCTTAAAACTTTTGAGTTTTATTTTTATGGTTAATCAAATAAAAAAATTATTATTTAAAAAAATTCCATCGTTTAAGAAAATAAAATTCTTATTTAGAAATTTTTTAAATTTTTTGTTTAAAACATTGTTCAATGTTTTACTTTACTAATTTAATAAAATTATTTTAAAAGGATTAGTGAAAAAATCTATTATCTTTTGAAAAATATCATGCGATTTTGAATCTTCTCGAAATTATCTGTCAATCCAACTGAACAAACAAAGGAACTGTTGTCAAATATCATTTATACGATGATGGATCTTTTTGTAATATTTCCCTATAATTACATTCGCTATATCCAGTTAACTAATGATATCGAATAAATATTGGCTAAATATTCGAATTTTCATATTTTACTGTAACAATTATACCCTGTGAAAACGATACGTAAAATTATGCGAAAAATGTTAAAATTACACGATTTTTAATGGAATATATGTTGTTCTTGCGATTTTTACATACCGCTTTTTTACAGTGTACTCGATATGGCGGTGTGTTTTTCGATCAGCTTTAAATAAATTACACGATTGTAAATTACGATATTGCAGTCAATGCGCAATCAATGCGCAGTGCACAGGGAGCAGAGAGTTATCTGCTCTATGAGAAACGCCTGAATTCCGTTCATAATGTGATATTTTTTAAAATTAGTAATTTAATTATGGAACTGGGGCCTTATTCTTCAAAAATATTGTATACGAAAATTAACGAAAATATAATAAATGTTACGTATATTATAGATTTCCCTAGTATTTTCATACGCAATCTTTTTTCACGAATAAGATCCTGTTCGAAATGGATTGCGATCGGAATTGTTCAATTATTTCCTAGATTTTTATTGTACTTATTTTCTAGAAAAAATGGAATTATTTCGATTAGAATCCATTTCACAACACGTACCTTGATATAGTTTTTTTTTTTTTATTATACGACTGCGATGATCGTTACATTAATTTTGATTGTATTCAAAGAGAAGATTCCTTTCTGCATGATCAACGTCCAAGAGTCGCGTTATGTAACCTCGGGGCGCAACGTTGCGCTAGAGCCGTCCCTGAAGAGGGGGCCTCGGTGTTTTCCAAATCAGCTGTTAGTACTCGCGCAGTGGGAGAGGAAGGGGGGGGAGGGGAGGAGGCGTGGGGTGGGTGAAGCGCTCGTGTAGGGTCCGTCGGTCAGGTTCTTCACAGTTCTTTAGTCCACAACGATCACGCAGGGAGGGTACGTCGTGTGGATTCCCGTTTGCGCTTCGTGTAATTCGTATGGTACATACGCGTGGGCACGATAATCTTGTCGCAGTGTCGTGCGCTTGTTACGGAGGTCGTTACTTTCGCGAGGACACGGGCTGTTGATCTCGCGCGTTATCGAAACACGGCCCGTTTCGGGTGAAAGTGTAGCTTTATAAAAGCGAGACTAACTTCAAGTATAGACGAGGTTTACAAAATCATTATCTTCCGTTGCGTGAACGTTCCGCACACTCGCGACCTTCGATCTCGGAATTATTATTCAACAACAATGTATCCGTGATCGACATCCTTGTCGAGCTGGAAACGCGACTGGAGACAGCGTGACCGATGAGAAATTGTAGCTGTCGTTTGTGCCTAAACTCCGAGGATACGACATTGGTCAGAGACTATACATTCCGATAAAAGTGCGCGTGTGATGAATCAACACGTTGCGATCCCGCACGATTAGGCTGACAGCCGACATTCCGAGATGTTCCGGAGCACGCGACTTCCCGTCAGCTAGCGACGGGCGACACTCCTGAAGAAAACGGGGCGAGATATTCGCGAATCTGGTCAAGGC